>NC_090647.1:402605751-402758251 GCF_040937935.1 Hyperolius riggenbachi | reverse complement strand
AATGTTCTTGTGATTTTTTTTTTGGTGTGGCCCACTGACACTGCGTATACAGCCTTGTCTGTCGCAGCTGGCTCTTGCTAATTGCTATACTGTGTCAGGCCCAGCACATTTAGTGCATACCTTTTCCCTGCACCTGTGTGACTGCACGTTTATTATACCACCACCAGTCACTGCATACCATTTCACTGCACCTGTGTGACTGCATTGTATTATCCCACCAGTCACTGCATACCTTTCACTGCATCTGTGTGACTGCACATTGTATTATACCAGCAGTCGGTACCTTTCACTGCACCTGTGTGATTGCACATTGTATTATACCAGTCAGTGCATACCTTTCACTTGAATGGATGGCAGACTTGCCATCCATAACAGATTCACGTTATAGGATTTCAAGTGTATTTGTCTCATCATTATACAGCAGTCAGTACCTTTCACTGCATCTGTGTGACTGCACATTGTATTATACCAGCAGTCAATGTATACCTTTCACTGCATCTGTGTGACTGCACATTGTATTATACCAGCAGTCAATGTATACCTTTCACTGCATCTGTGTGACTGCACATTGTATTAGTCAAGTCAGTGCACACCTTTCACTTCACCCCCCCCCCCCCCACATTTTGGGCGAAACAGGTAGAGGCAGGCCACTCGGCAGGTCTGTTCGAGGTCGTGCTGACGTGATTTCATGCGGCCCTCGACCAAAGTACAGTGTTCAGAAGGCAAGTGCCATCAACTCCCAACATTGTCAGGGCGTAGTTGACTATTTAACACAGAACACCTCATCTTCCTCAGCTTCCGCATGGAACCGTGACATATCTTCCTCCTGCTCTGACTCTGGCACCCCACTTAACACTCAGTCGGCAGCCATCACTGCTACTACTAGCACTACATCCGCTCCATTTGACAGTTCACAGGAGTTATTTGGTGGGGAATTAACTGATTTACAGCCATTAGTGTTACAAGATGAAGGCGCTAAACTTGTTACACCACCTCATATGTCTGAGTTAGGCGTCAGTATGGACGTAAGGTGTGAGGATGATAAAGTACCTGTTGTTGGTGCAGTTTTGGAGGTGTCTGATACAAGCGAAGCTGTGGATGATGATGATGATGAGGATACTGCCATGGATGTCACGTGGGTTCCCAATAGACAACATGAACAGGGGGACAGTTCAGAGGGGGAGTCAGAGAGTAGGAGGAGACGAGTTGCTGCAAGAAACAGAGGGAGCTCGTCCTCATAAACAGCTTGTGGCAGTGTCCGGCGGTATGTATTGCCACCTATGGACAGCCAGCCAACATGCCCTTCAAGATCAGCTGCTTCCGCCACCACCACAGTGCCATCATCCCAGGGCTCAGCGGTGTGGACATTTTTTGTGTGTCTGCCTCAGATGACAGTGATGCCATCTGTACTCTCTGCCACCAAAAATTGAGTCGTAGAAAGACCAAGATCCACGTAGGGACAACTGCCTTGCGCAGGCACATGATGAAAAAGCACAAACGGCAATGGGATGACCACCTGAGGCAAAGTAGCACACAAACGCAAAGCCACCCTCTGCCTCTTCTTCCTCCTTCAGATGCAGCATCTTCAGACGCTTTATCCCTTGCACCTTCACAGCCCCCCTCCTCCACTCCGCCTCTCACCTTGAGCGGTTCCTGCTCCTCTGCCCACAGCAGCCAGGTGTCCATTAAGGAAATCTTTGAGCGGAAGAAACCAATGTCTGCCAGTCACCCCCTTGCCCAGCGTCTGACAGCTGGCTTGGCGGAACTATTAGCTTGTCAGCTGTTACCATACCAGCTGGTGGACTCTGAGGCCTTCCAAAAATGTGTGGCGATTGGGACACCGCAGTGGAAGATACCAGGCCGCAATTATTTTTTTTAAAAAAGGTGTAACGTGATGTTGAAAGGCAAGTGGTATCCTCTTTGGCACACAGCGTTGGGTCAAGGGTCCATCTGACCACGGATGCCTGATCTGCAAAGCATGGTCAGGGCAGGTACATAACTTATGCAGCATATTGGGTCAACCTGGTGACCGCTGGCAAGCAGGGAATACGTGGCTGTGCAGCGGACCTAGTTGGGACACCTCAACGGCTTGCAGGCAGGCCTGCTGCCACCTCCTCTCTTTCTCCTCCTACTCCTCCTGCTACATCCTCTTCGCTGTCGTCGTCCTCTTCGGCTGAGTGGCAGTGCTACTCTACTGGTGCTGCGATCTCGTCTCCAACTACACACCCCCAGCTCCCCAGGGCCTATGCTGCATGCCAGGTACGACGGTGTCATGCCATCTTGGACATGTCTTGCCTCAAAGCCGAGAGTCACACCGGAGCAGCTCTCCTGGTTGCTCTGAACAAACAGGTGGATCAGTGGCTGACCCCACACCAACTGGAGATCGGCAACGTGGTGTGTGACAGATAGCAATCTCTTGTCAGCTTAGAGATTGGGCAGCTTGACACATGTACCCTGCATGGCACGTGCTGAATCTAATAATCCAAAGATTTGTGTGTAAGTACCCAGGCTTACAGGCAATCCTGAAGAAGTACCCAGGTTTACAGGCAATCCTGAAGCAGTCCAGGAAGGTGTGAGGGTATTTCAGGCAGTCCTACACGGCCATGGTGCACTTGGCCGATATTCTGCAGAGAAACAACTTGCCGGTGAGGCGCTTGATTTGCGATAGCCCGACTCGCTGGAGTTCAACGCTCCTCATGTTTGACCGCCTGCTACAACAGGAGAAAGCCGTCAGCGACTATCTGTACACCTACGCTCAAAGGTCATGCTCTGGGGAGCTGGGCATTTTCTGGCCGAAGTACTGGACACTCATGCGTAATGCCTGCAGGCTGATGCGTCCGTTTGAGGAGGTGACAAACCTGGTGAGTCGCAGTGAAGGCTCCATTAGCGACTTGATCCCATATGCTTTCTTCCTGGGGTGTGTCATGCATAGAGTGGTGGATCAAGCTGTAGAGGACCGCGAACAGGAAGAGGAGGAGAGGTTTTTGGAAACCTCACGACCAGAACCAGATTTGTCATCAACACCTGTGGCAGCACAGAGGAGGGGGGAGGAGAAGTCGTCGTCTGGGGAAGACGAGTCAGATGAGGAAGGTGTTTTTTTTTGAGGAGGAGGTGGAAGAACAACCACAGCAGGCGTCGCCGGGGGCTTGTGCTGCTCAACTTTCTCGTGGTATTGTTCGTGGCTGGGGGGAGGAGGAGAACTTACCTGACATCACTGAGGAAAAGCAAGAGGAGATGGATAGTAGGTTGTCACCCGATTTTGTGCAGAAGGGGTTTTTCATGCTGTCCAGCCTGTTGAGGGACCCCCGTATAAAAAAACTCAAGGGGAATGACCTGTACTGGGTGACAACGCTACTAGACCCTCGATATAAGCACAAAGTGGCGGAGATGTCACCAAATTAAAGGCAGAAAGGATGCAGCACTTCCACAACAAGCTGGCAAGTATGCTTTACAGTGGATTTAAGGGTAATGCCACAGCACAATGGAATAAAGGTGCCACTGCCAGTAATCTTCCTCCTCCTCCCATGTCCACGCAGGCAAGGACAGGACGCTCTAGCGATCTCATGGTGATGTCGGACATGCAGACATTCTTTAGTCCAACGCCTCGCCTTAGCCCTCCGGAAACACCCTCCACCATACCTCGACCGGCAGGTAGCCGACTACCTGGCCTTAAGTGTGGATATAGACACTCAGAGCAGCCATGGACTGCTGGGTGTGCAGGCTTGACCTTTGGCCAGAGCTGTCACAATTTGCCATCCAACTTCTGGCTTGCCCTGCCTCAAGTGTCCTGTCAGAATAGACCTTCAGCACAGCTGGAGGCATTGCCAGTGAGAAGAGAAGTCGCCTAGGTCAAAAAAGTGTTCAGTACCTCACCTTTATCAAAATGAATGGATCCCAGAGGGCTACTGCCTGCCCCAAGACTAAGTCAGTCCCCACACAGCATCTCTGCCTGCAGGCCGCTTGACTGCCTTCTCCGCCACCACCAACAGGGTCCAGGATGTCAGGTGGATTTCTGAATTTTTAAGGCTAACGAAGAGAATAATTTTTCTGGTGCGTGTACATGCCTAATTTTTCTGTCTGCACTGCGGCTGCAACAACTAAACAAAAGGCATGTGCATATGTCAATTCCCCTTCTTGAACGTCACCTTGCCGTGGTGAAGGGGCTTGCGTATCACAATGAAGCAATTACCAGACCTATATGAGTGTGTTGGGGGGCACACCCAAGATCGTTGCTTCATTGTGGACAGACCAAATTCGATCAGCTGGACAGTCACTGCAGTTCTATCATTTAACTACCTCAGCCCGACCATATGGGCTTGAAAACCGCCATCGCCTGCACTCTCACCGTCGTGTGCACCAGTCCAGCACGGCCATCACTACACAAACAGCTGTTTGCCGTGCGTTAAACAGTGAGTTTGGTCTGTCAGTGTGAAGCAGTACACTACTTACACTACCTGATTGATGTATATGTTACGGCCAGAACCCGAAGTCTGGCCACTTCGGGTTCTGGCCGATCAAAGCTAGAAATGGCCAGCTGAAGCGGCCAGTTTGGGAAACTGAGGCTTTTTGCGGACTTTGGCCGGCCAGAACGCATTCTGGCTAGATGTGGCCGGCCAAGTCCCGAAGTTCTGAGCCCCCACAGCCTCCTGTCAGCTCGCCCCCGCCCCCTTCCTTCTCCTCGCAGTCTCCCCGGCTGTTCGGCTCCCCGCCCTCAGTCTCCCCTACCATTGAGCACTGCAGCTTGTCTTCCCGACGTTCTGATTCCCCGCCCCTCCTGTCAACTCGCCTCCGCCCCTTCTGTCTCCTCGCAGTCTCCCCGGCTGTTCGGCTCCCCGCCCTCAGTCTCCTCTACCAGCTTGTCTTCCAGACGTTCTGAGTCCCCGCCCCTCCTGTCAGCTCGCCCCGCCCCCTTCCGTCTCCTCGCAGTCTCTCCGGCTGTTCGGCTCCCCACCCTGCCATTCAGCAGCTCCCCGGCTTGTCTGCATCTGTTTCCCTGACGATGCATCTCTGCCGCCTGTCTGCCTTCCCATTTTGACTGCTCCCTGCCACCTCATTTAAGTGGAACTGAACTCTTACAGAGGACAAATGGAAAACATTGAGAAATGCACCCTGTATGTATTACAGTTTTATCTGTCTAATTCCTCCTCATCTGTGACTAATCACCATTGAAATTTGATGTCTCAGCTGAGTCGGCTAGGGGATGTGATTGGTAAACACAGGATGTTAACAATGTGTCTGCTTCCATGAAAGAAGGAAGTGGACACACTGCAGATTAATTGTAGGATTTGTATCTGCTGTAACAAATGTTTTTCTTTAAGGGCTCAGACACACTATAAGCGCTTTTCTGAGAGCTTGTGATTGATTAGCGCTTTCTGAGGCTTTTTAAAAATGGCTCCCATTCACTTTCATTAAAATCGCGGTAAAAATGGATGCATACGAGTAAAAACACGTAAGCAATCATGGCGATTTTTACCGCAATTTTAGTGAAAGTGAATGGGAGCTATTTATAAAAAGCGCTCAGAAAGCGATAATCGCAAGCTCTCAGAAAAGTGTTTATAGTGTGCCTGAGCCCTTAAAGGGACACTTAAGTCAGGAATAAAAAAAAATCCGTTTTACTTTCCTGGTGCTTCTACCAGCCTCCTCCAGCCATCTTGTGCCCTCGCAGTCACTCACAGAGCCTCCGGTCCCCCGCCGCCAGCTAGTTTCGTTTTCGCTGACAGGCCCCGACAGGGAGTCGGCGGGCTTTCTGCGCCTGCACAGGCCTGGCCACGCGTATCATTCTTCATGTTCCCATCCTCAATAGCATCCTGCACAGGCGCAGGACGCTATTGTGGTCGGGAACGCGAAGAAAAATACACATGGCCAGGCCTGTCAGGCATGTCAGCGAAGACAAAACTAGCTGGTGGCGGAGGGCCGAAGGCTCCATGAGTGACTGACTGCGAGGGCACGGGATGGCTGGAGGAGGCTGGTGGAAGCCCCAGGAAAGTAAAACTGATTTTTTTTTATTCCTGGCTTAAGTGTCCCTTTAAGGTTATTATGCGATTTTGTATCTTTCAGAGCAAGACAAAGTTCTGAGTGCCTTTCGTGCTGTCGGAAAGGACCCGGGACTTTTACATTTTGGACTTTGGCCACTTTGCAAACTGGCCGGCCAATGTCAGAAATCCCCAGCGTTTTGGACTTTGGCCGACGTCAAATCGGACAGTTCTAGAAACGGCCGGCCAACGCAAGATGTTTTAAAGCACTTTATGCCTCCAATTTAGCAATGCAATGTGATTTCTGCCCTTAAAACCCTGCTCTGCGTAAAATCTGTCATTTTGCCCGGGACTTTTGGCATGTATCCCACTCCGCCATGCCCCCTTCCAGGTGTTAGACCCCTTGAAACTTCTTTTCCATCACTTTCGTGGGCAGAAACAGTGTTTGTAGTTTTGCAAGTTCGCCTGCCCATTGAAGTCTATTGCGGTTCGCATTGTTCGCTCGAACGCAAACTTCTGCATAAGTTCGTGCTTGAAGTTTGCGAACCCAAAATCGGAGGTTCGAGCCATCTCTAATAATGTGCAATCCAGCTATTACTCCTCTTAATGGAGAGACTGGACCCAAATTTCAGAGGATTCTAATTCATCACTTCTCCAGCAACACCCACAACCCTTCAGAACATTTGAATTACTTGGGATGGCAGACATTTTAAGCTGGATTGGATCGTCCATGAACTCACCTATTGCTGCACACACCATCCTTGAAATTGACCTGAGACTTTAAAGACTTTTAGCTTCTTTGCACCCGCCCTCTCTCTATCCTGTGAGTAACTTTCATTGATTATCTACAGCATCTATGCTCAATAGACTATATTTTTCGACATATGTTATATTTAATATCTTCAAATTCATAAACAAGGGACTGTTTTCAAATCCATGCTGTCCATCCATACATCTTTGTGTAAAGACAATGTAGTCCACACAGCCCCTTTGATCTCTGCAGGACACTGAAGCTAGAGCTGAAAAACTTCACACCTTGGGCTTGATTCACTAAAACAAAATAGCATGCCTTATCAGAGTTAGCACGACTTATCAGAGTAGCATAGAGAGCGCTATGAACCCGCAGGGGCTCAGGGCAGGACGAGTGGAGCTCTCGTCATTGCCAATTAGCAGGCATAAGTTTGCTATGCTACTCTGATAAGGCGTTAAGTTTGATAAGGGGTGCGATTTATCTTAGTGAATCAAGCCCCTTATCTCTAAACAGGGCATATCTCAGCAGGAGCCCTGAGCTGTCTCCTTTGTCCATTCTAATGTGTAAACCTCAATAATCAGCAGAGACCCTTCTCCCTGTCTACCGAACAAAAAAAAATGTATCCAATTGACAAATCTACAATAATTCTGCTAAAGTCTGTTGGAATCCTCAGAAAGACCAAAAGAGGGTCCCGAGGATGTGCAAAAGACGCTCTTTACTGCAGAACCAAAATAATTCTGTGACAAAATCCACAGAGTACACCCAGGCCACAACCTTAAGTTCCAAATCGAGGCCCATGCGCGGTGCGGAAGGGACGAGATGTAGTTCCTGCTGCTCAGCGTTCAGGCTGCCACTCTTCATCTCATAGCGGCTGCTTTTCAGCAACAACAAGCACCAAAATTGACGCTGGGCAACTCTGGTATGTCGCGGAGAGGGAAGGCTAAGAAAGATCACGTAAATCTCTCCCAGACAGCGGCAACACCTAAAGCAAAACCGGCGGCACCACAAAATCCAAGATGGCCGACGAAGCTCCGGCATCTCCACAACAGGCCTCTCCTAAAACAGCCAAGCTCCCACAGACATCCGCCAGGAAACAGGAGGGTACTTTCACCACGACCCAGACCCCCTCTCAGGATACCCTGCTAGCTGATATCACGCGGGTATTCAGAGCGGAGCTGAAGGAGGCTGTTCGAGACATCCTGCAAATCGGAGAGCTGGGAGGACGCATGGCGGATCTTGAGAAACAGACAGACTCTATCGCAGACGCTCTTGAAAAAGACAAGATAGCCATTGATGATCAAGCCACAAAAATCGAAAATCTGGAACTCAAAATAGAGGACATGGAAAATAGAAGCAGGAGCGCAAACATACGAATCCGTGGCCTACCTGAAACTATCACGGATCTCTAGCCTACAGCTCTTAATCTCTTCTCTGCCCTTCTCCCACAAATGGACACAGCTTCCTTATGAATAGTGAGAATCCACAGGGTGCTTGCTAAACCACGAAACACGGAATTACCTCGTAATGTCGTGCTGAAATTTCAATTCGAAGATGTACGTGACATAATGCTAGAAGCAGCCCGCCACATCCCCACCCTACCGGGGGTCCCTGCCATGGTCCAGCTCTATGCAGATCTGGCCCCAACCACCATCCAACGCCGTAGGGACCTCAGACCGGTCACTCTCTCATTGCAAAAAGCACAAGTCAAGTATTGTTGCGGATTCCTCTTCTCACTTTACTCATGGGGAGAAAACGTATGTTGCCCGCTCACTGGAAGAAGGCCGCAGACACGTAGAAGTGGCTGGGATCGCGCTTGAAAGCGTCACACCTGCACCTCTACCCCAACGGGGCCCGCGCCCGACCCGGGTGTAGTCCTGATCAGCTTGGAGGCCTTCACTTGCTGATATCGGCGTTATCCTGGCGTGAGTATACTAACTACAAAAGGGACATCACATAAAGCTCTTAAAGTTTTCCCCAAGTTTCTAAACTCCACCACGCTCATTATCACTACATAGCGAACTTGCCTTTTGAACTGCCACCATATCTAACAACATAAACATCAAATCCACCTATGGCCTTAATGTGCATCAATAGACTGCAAAATGCCTGTACTCGCGGCAATAACCAGCCTTTGCATAAGAGACTCACCCCCATCTACACAAGAAGGGTCTTTTCACTTTCAACAGTACTTTTGCACATTAGTATGACCCCTGTGATCCTGAACTCTTAATTCCTAGCGAGGAAAAATGGAACGGAAACTATCCAATATCGTGCTTGATGCTCGGCCAGTTGGCTACAAAAGCAAGTGGTACCTTCTGCTTTCCCCTAACAGAACTTGAGCGTAGAAACTCCTTGCCTAAGAGCTTCCCCTCACTACTGTTGCCTACCTCCATAAATGACCCAATGATCTGCCACTGTTTTACCCATTGCAATGACCTAACTCTCTAACTAGAGCCTTGTCCCTAAAAAACATCAGAGAGACGCAGTGCCCTTTCCCTATTTTTACACCATTAATGCACAGTACAATTGTATTAGCATACTCTTGATAGATATGTGAAATTGCCTTTTCATTCTGTTCTAGCAAGAAGTTTTGAATCAGGATGATACCATTTATTGGCTAACTTAGAGATGGATAAACAGTGAGCTTTCGACTTATAAAAAGCCTTCGTCGGAAGGCTTTTTATAAGTCGAAAGCTCACTGTTTATCCATCTCTAAGTTAGCCAATAAATGGTATCATCCTGATTCAAAACTTCTTGCTTTTACTCATGGCTAACACGGTACAACACTTTACTGCTTCTACTATTCTGTTCTAGGAATTACTTGTATGTTGCCCACTAGGTGGTGCTGTTGCTCCACCAATGTTATAATAACAGTTTAGCATGAATGCATTGTGTTTAGCTGGTTTAGAGTGGTAGCCTGAAGATCTGAAGTGCTGCCTCACCACAAATGGATTGCCTATTCAGAGCCTTAATAACTGTCTATGCACTCCATTTCTATAGGCTACTTGCCTAACCTTGAGACCATGTTGGTCTTATTCTTTTGGTTTCAATATTTTTATTGATTTTTAAGAAATACAACATTAGAAACAAAAAGAACAGTTGTACATACACGGTATAAGCAATACACCCTGGCCCACGAACCTTCCGGCAGCCATCGGCATCATATACCGGGAAGGGCAAACCAAGATATAAAGCACGCACAACCTTAACTTTAAATTCTTTTAATGTTTTGTTCTTGTTCAGTTCCGTTTTGTGCAGTCATTATACAGTTATTATTTGTAATAGATAGCGGAGATGCCGCCGCAGCGGTGAGCGGCATGGAGGCTGTCTCCGCGTCTCAGCCGGCGGCCTCCGCCGCGCAATTACATGGTGGAGTTTTGCCTGGTCCTTCAGTTGCACATAGACTGAGGGCTACGCACGCGCGCACGCCAGGCGACAGGACCTTTATGCGAATAGAAGGGGATTCAGCTGATCGGCCGGTCAGCTGACTCCAGCAGTGCTCCTGATTGGCTGAGTGACTGGGGCGGTGCTGTGGGAAGCTCTCAGTGTATATATAGGACCTGCCTGTCAGTAGCTCCTTGTCTGCTGTTGCAAATGCTACGTGTTAGCACTCAGACCTTAGTCAGATCCCAAAGTGTGCTAGAACCAGCAGGAGCTGGGGATCCACACTTAGTCAGATTCTGTTGATAGCTAAAGTACTAATTGAATTGTATTATTTGTTATGACCTTCTGCTAGCCTTGACTACTCTTCTGCCTACTGATTCTGTGCTTCTGCCTATCTGATCTTGTTGCCGACTCAGCCTGAACACTACTCTGATTTAGCCTTCTGTCTTTGTACCGTATCTGTCCGTTTGTTGCCGAATCTGCTTGTCTGACTCTCCTGCCCTCACCAGAGAGTCTAGTCCCTGGTGAGGGATTCTCTGTGCAGCTTGGTCACCTGCTCCTCAGGTGACCAGTAGCTGCAGTACAGTCTGAATTACCTGCTCCTCAGGTGACCAGTAGCTGCAGTACAGTCTGAATCACCTGCTCCTCAGGAGACCACCGGCTGCAGTGCAGTCTGAATCACCCGCTCCACGGGTGATCTGTATATATTGTCTTATTGTGCACCACCCGCTCCTCGGGTGAACTGATTACTAGTTCATCTACATCTCCGGCTTGCTGGAATGCTGATCCCTGTGTTCTATAGAGATATCTCCCTCTACTAGCTCCTCTGGGAAGTTGGTATCTCTATCTGTATTACTGTTGCACCAAACACCTATCTTTACATCTGGTTGTCCTGTGTCTCGCTATACTCGCATTATTGGTGATTCTGCAGATCACTACATAATCAGGTATAGCATCTGTATTATTGGTGATACTGCAGATCACCAATAATCAGAAAATCTGTTCTTGCTGACACCAATCGTTACATTATTATTATTATTATTTTTATTTTATTATCATTATTATTAATAAAGCGCCAACATATTCCGTGGCGCTGTACAATGTAAGAAATTGCTACAGTTCAACTATACAAGCTTTGCAGCATATCCTACGGTCTAGTTATAATGATTCAGGCTCAGGAAATGCAGCAACAATATCACAAATAAATCCAAAAATTGAGATCTTGCATAACCCCTTCAATAATGGCTTAATTTAAAGTCCTAACACATAACATTAAAGGCCTTAACTCGCAAATAAAGCGACGTAAGGCCTCCATAGATTATCAGAAGTGTGTTCATGATACCATTTGTCTCCAGGAGACACATTTCACTAAAACATCTGCTCCACGGTACTTTCATAAGAACTTCCAACGCTGCTTTGCTTCCTCTGCCTCTAGCAAGCATAGAGGTGTGATAACCCTTCTTCATAACTCACTATCCCTTAGAATAGATAAATCAATAATAGATGATGAGGGAACCTATGTAATTCTCTATGGATTTATACAAAATAATGAGATATGCTTAATTAATACCTACTGTCCACCTGAGTCACCTATTGCTACTGTCAAAAAGGTCAATGAGATACTGGAAGATTTCCCTAAAGCTCAAATTATTTGGGCTGGAGACTTCAATATAGCCCCTAATCCTGCATTAGACAAGTCATCTTCCACCTCAACCTCTAGACAAACTCAACAATCAAAATCACTATAGGCCCATATGTCTTTCCTTCACCTAATTGACACATGGAGAGAATACAATCCCTACACTAGATCCTACACATTCTACTCACATGCTCATAAAACGTACTCACGAATATATACTATCTATACATCCTCTGCCCTTATACCAAACTTAATGTATTCCCGCATCCACATTAGTTCATGGTCGGATCATGATATAGTAGTAACTACCTGCACATCTCTCTCTACTCCGCTTACAACACCTCCTTGGAGGCTAAATGAAAGCTTGCTAACCAATTTTGAAAACGTCCTTGATATTGAGGAGAAATTGGTAGACTACTTCAGACTAAACTATTCACCAATCACTAAACCCTCAACACTCTGGTTCGCCCACAAAGCAACAATAAGGGGGCAGCTTATCTGTATAGCAGCACAACATAAAAAACTAAAACTAGAACAACAATCCAACCTCGAGTTTAAGCTTTCAAAGCTAAAAATAGCCCGCGCACACAAAACCCTACATTGTATCTTCAGAAACAAATTGAATCAACGTTAGCGCAGCTGGCAGTCATTCTATCGTCGCGCACTGCAAAGGCCCTAAGATGGACAAGATCGCAGCTATATGCCCAATACAACAAGCCTAACTCTTGGCTAGCAAGAAAACTTAGGGAGGCCCACAATCTCAACAAGGTCCTGCAAATTCGCACTAAATCAGGGGATGTTACTTCAGACTCTTTAAAGATCCATGAAAAATTTGCCGATTACTACACTAGTCTATATGACAACGCAGATACATCACATACTTAGGGGTAAAAATCTCAACTGATCCTGCTGAGTTATATGATTTAAACTATAGGCCCATGATTTCTAAATTGCAAAAGGACCTACTACAATGGAATCTTCCAGCTATCTCATGGACAGGCAGAATACAGGCCATCCGCATGAATCTTCTCCCACGCCTCTTATATCTATTTCGTACCCTTCCAATTCTGGTCACACAGAACAAACTTGGGGACCTACAAAACGCAATCTTTAAATTTATCAGCAGCAATAAGAAGAGTCTGGTAAATCGCCCCACCATGTATCTAAATAGAGCAAGAGGGGGCTGGGAGCACCTAACCTCTTAGCATACTACAAAGCAGCGCAAATAGCACAAATGGCCCAAATGCATTCTAAATTGAATCCACCACTATGGACCCAATTATAAACTGACCTACTACAACCATATACTTTTGCGGCATTACAATGGTCCTTAATTCATACGCCTTTCACAGTGAAACAGATGTCACCATTGTCAGCACATTCCCTAACAATATGGAGGTAGCTTAGATACAAAAAGAACCTACAAACTAAAATCCCCCTGCTCCTCCCACTACATGGCAACCCTATGTTTCCTCCAGGGCTAGATAAGAACTCATTCAGATGGTGGAAGAACAAAAGAGTTGTGCTAAAACTGAATGATAAAGTTCCTACAATTCAAAGCCAATATTGGTTCCCCCGATCAGAGTATTTTGCAGCAATGCAACTATATCATTTCATGACTTCCATTAGTCCCAAAAACTCACCTATTCCGCAATGCACTTCCTATGAAGCATGGTGTGACCTCAGACCACTGGAGGGAGGCCTCATATCGCTTTTTTTTAATCACAACCCTTGGAGTTCCGTAAACTAAAACCCATGCTTACATGGGAATCGGAATTAGGGGTAAACCTTACCCCAGACAAGTGGACTAAATGTTGTATAACCCTTACAAAAGGTAGCAATTACTTTTCTCATATTGAGACCAATTACAAGCTCCTGCATAGAGCATATATCACCCTGGTTAAATTACACAGTATTGACACATCCAAAAATAATCTATGCTTTTGAAAATGTGGAAGGGTGGTGAAAAACATATATGGTGGTTCTGCCCTGTAATACAAGAATTTTGGTCTAAAGTTACCTCACTAATAAACACAGCATTAGAAACGTCTGTGGGCCCTGATCCATGTCTACTTTTATTTGGAGACAAAGCTACAAAATGGAGGCACCCACAACATCGCATAGCACAGCATATAGCCAAGGCCGCCAGATCGCTTATTGCCAGACAATGGCTGCAACCTACTCTTTCTATTCAGCAAGCTGATAACATTATCAATGATATCCTGGCCTCCGAAAGACTACTAGCAATAACTGATACATTCGATGCGTTCATCAAAACATGGCAATCTTGGTTAAATGCCTCAGAACTTATAGGTCTGCGATCATGTGCTTTTTCGTTGTGATATTTTATCAAATATTATCTCTTGTTTATGGATATGCTGAGCTCCTTAACTGCTTAACTCTTAAGAGCCTTCCTGTATCTAACCTGACTGCATAATTGTTTTTCATGTTTTGTTTAATTTAAACACCTGTTTGTATTTAGCACAGCCTCTTTTGGGGCAAAAAACTATTGCTGTACTGTTAATTTTGGTCTGCTTAACCCAATAAAAAACTTTTGAAACTAAACTAAAAGTTCTAAATCAAATCAAAGCTTTATTGGCATGACCAAGATTTATACAGGTATTGCCAAAGCAAGGGGGGAAGGGGGTGACAGTGGGATTGGGGTAATGATACTGTCATACTTTCAGCCAGACCTTTACTGGTGGTTTGAGGTGGTACAGTCCTTTCCTGATGGCATAGAACGTTTTGCATGCTTTGGCATTTAGGGTCTCCGTGGCTGACTTAGTCCCGGTTCACATTAGCGGTGGCCGTCCGGAATCGCCGTGCCGGAGCCGGACCGCATGCGGAACGGACGGAACGGACGCACAGCATAGCAATGAAAGTCTATGCGTCCGTTCACATGCGTCCGTTTCGTCCGGACCGGATCCGGACTCCGGCGTAAGACCCAACATGCGCTATTTTTTGGTCCGGGTCCTCCGGCTGACGTATCCGGAGCGGAGCCGGACTGTTGCATCCGGCCAATAGAAACCAATGAGAAACGGAGAGCGCACAACACACTGGCTATAAAAACCGGATGTTCTACCCCACTTCCTATGCGTATTGTAGCGGCGATTTTGGATGGGGACACATGGGCAAGCATTTTGGAGTGGAGCAGCAGTGACTTTAACCGTGCTGGAGATTTTGGCAGTATGTCGGAGGTGGAGGTGAGTTCTAAACAGCGGAGGGCCTGATTCCACAGGTCCACCTTCTGCTGACCTCCCAGACCCCAACATTTTAATTTATTTCTACTCTCTTTTGCCAAACGGATCCGGATCGCATCCTGATGAACACCTGATGCAACCTGACTGGATCGGATCCGGATCAGAACCGTACGGTTCCGATCCGGATCCGGTCAGGTCATCCGGTCCGTTTGGCAGAGAACCGCAAGTGTGAACCGGGCCTTAAGGCTTCAAGATTGGTTGGTTTCCAGACCAAGGTAGGTATATTTATCAGTTCTGCTGATTTCACAGTCATTGAGTGTAAAGGATGGGCTCTGGGCTAACCTTGTGTTTTTCCTCTGGAACACCTTGGTTTTGTTTTTCTCTAGATTCATGGGGAGTGCCCATGTTGTGCTGAATTTCTCCAGGATTTTCAGGCTGTCTTGTAGATCTTCTTCAGTTGGCGACAGCAATAGGAGGACATCTGCATACAGTAAGAATGTCACTGTTGTTTCATGTAGTGCAATTCCTGGTGCTGAGGCCTCTAGGGCAGAGGCCAACTTATTGATATATATGTTGAAAAGTGTTCAAAAAAAGTGTCTTACCCCCCGGCCCTGGGGGTAGAAAGGTGTTCTTTTCCCATTCACTTTCACACTGCACTTGTTCCCAGTGTATGAGCTCTTGATGATATTGTATGTTTTCCCTCCTATTCCGTTCTCTAGGAGTCTCCGGAACAGGTCTGGGTGCTACAGTGAGTCAAAAGTCCACAAAGCAGGCAAATATTTTTCCCTTCCTTCATCTGTGTACGTGGGCAGGATTGTGTGTTCCAGCACAATCCAGCAGAGATGACCGCTACACATCTGGAGTCTGTTCCCTCCTAGAGTCCTGAATCACAGACCTCAGCTCCCAGGGTAGCCCCAATCAAGGCTGTTCTCTGTAATGTTCGATCGATAAACAACAAAACAGTGATCATACAAGATCTAATAGTCTTCTGTTCTGGCCTTTCTGACTGAAACCTGGCTTTCTGAACCAGTGGACCCCACCCTGGAGGCTGCCGTGCCAATAAACTATTATGTGATGTACTGCAACAGGAAAGCACGCAGGGGTGGAGGGGTTGCACTTTGCTTTAGATCAGCTTTGAAAAACAGACCAATTACTGTAGGACCTTCCAACTCGTTTGAATGCTTGGGGGCGCAACTTTCAGCTGAGAAAAACATAAACATATTGCTAATCTACCGCCCACCAGGAAAGGACTCGGCCTTCCTTAAGGAACTTGTAGATCTCCTATGCAACTTAATACTGCACCACCCCCGATGGATTATTCTTTGAGATTTCAATACATGGGTGCCGTGGATGACCCCTCTTCGCAATTAGGAAGTGAGCTACCTCGTGCCATAAATGAACTGGGCTTCTCCCAAACGATCAGCTCTGCTACTCAAGAAAGGTCACACCCTGGACCTCATATTCCATACTGGTCTGTCAATAGCCAGTGTGGAAATTATGTTGTCAGACCATCATACTATCCATTTCTCCCTCTCAATACCAGCTGTCAAACACCAGTTCAAGAATCAAAATCTCGCCACTTAAAAGGGCTAATACCTCAGCTTTAATGGATTGACAAACTCCAGCTTGGACCCTGATACTCTGGTGTTTAAATACAACAAATGTGTGTCCTCCACCTTTGAGACCATTGCTACTCTGTGCACTAAACATCTTAATCCAGACCATCATGCACAGTGGTTTGATAACTCTATAAAAGAGCTGAAAAGACAAGGCCAAAAACTTGAGACTGTGGCGCAAATCTGTCCCCAGATGACAAACATGCCTTATTACTCGAAGAACTACCAAAAGGTAATCCCAGAGAAAAAGTTATCCTTTCTATCGCATGAGATTGCATACCACAGTTAACAAAACAGCCTAACTGTTCTGCACAGTAGAAAAACTCTGCAACCCGGGATGGCAAAAATTTAATATCCAGTCTTCGAAGGACCTCTGTGACCAATTTGCTTATTTCTTCTCAAAGTCTCCGCAATTGGGTCCACCATCCAACTTACAGCATCTGAGCCTAATACAGCACCAAAGACCGTTAGCAGAGACAACGTAACACCTTGGTCACATCAGCATCCTCCTTCACCGTCGCCAAACTACCTGTGACCTGGATCCTGGCCCAACACAGTTCATGTTGAAATACCCTGACCTGTTTATACCAGTATTCCTCAAAATTGTAAACTGTTCCTTACAATCAGGGATATTTCCTGCTTTACTGAAGGAAGCAATCAGGCCTCTCCTCAAAAAACCTTCCCTGGATCCAGATGCAATGACCAACTACAGACCTCTAACCTTCCATTTCTGGGGATAGTAATTGAAAAAGCCGTATACCTCCAGCTGGAAGCCAAAATCTTACAAAACAGCTATAATCCATTCCAGTCTGGCTTTAGGAAACATCACAGCACTGAAACTGCCCTCATCCAAATCTGCAACCACCTGCTCATGGCAAGAGACTTGCTTTATCTTGATACTGCTAGATCTTTCTGCAGCATTTGATACAGTTGACCATGACATCTTGATAAGCAGGCTACAGGAATACTGCAGCATTGAGGGCATAGTTCTTATAGTGGTTCAAATCCTTCTTGAGTGGCAGAACCCAAAAAGTGTCTATGGGGCCCTTCCAGTCCACCTCTGTACCACTTAAGTATGTGGTGCCCCAGGGCTCAATCCTTTCTTCCCTGCTTTTCACAGTTTGCATGTTAAAGCTTGGAAAACAAATCCAAAAACATGGCCTGACATACCACTGCTATGCTAACGCCCAACTATATCTTTCCTTCAAGCCTGGTGTAACAGACCCAACTCCTATAAACGCCTGCTTAGCTGAACTACAGCAATGAATGAGTGACAACTGGCTGAGACTAAATGCTGATAAAACTGAAGTCCTGATCGGATGGCAGCGGAACGAAGTGTGCAGCGGCTGGGCAGCAGGCGGAACTTACTTCGTCTCGCTCCTGCGCCCGGAAGTTCTGGTGCGGCACTCTGGTCTGGACCAGACCAGATTAGCGGCAAATCCATCCGGCGCCTGCGACGAGACGAGGTAAGTTCCAGCCGCTGCACACTTCGTTCCGGACTCCGGAGGGGAGAGAGCGAGGGAGGGAGAGCCCCCTAAGGTGAGGGAAGGGGGGGGGGAGACGTCCGCCCTTCCCCGTTATCCGCACATAGCTCTCCCTCTTCTCTGCGCTGCTCCCCTCCTGCTGGGGCACACTTGGCTACCTATTCTGGGGACATATACACCTGCTTACATATACTGGGCACATATATCCCTGGCTATATATACTGGGACATATACACCTGCCTACATATCATATACATATACTGGGACATATACACCTGCCTACGTATACTGGGGACATATACACCTGCCTACATATACTGGGACATACAGTATACACCTGCCTACATATACTGGGACATATACACCTGCCTACATATACTGGGGACATATACCCCTGGCTACATATACTGGGGACATATACCCCTGTCTACATATACTGGGGACATATATACCTGCCTACATATACTGGAACATATACACCTGCCTACATATACTGGGACATATACACCTGCCTACATATACTGGGACATATACACCTGCCTACATATACTGGGACATATACACCTGCCTACATATACCGGGACATATACACCTGCCTATATATACTGGGACATATACACCTGCCTACATATACTGGGGACATATACCCCCTGGCTACATATACTGGGGGCATATACCCCCTGGCTACATATACTGGGGACATATACCCCCTGGCTATATATACTGGGGACATATACCCCCTGGCTACATATACTGGGGACATATACACCTGCCTACATATACTGGGCACATATACCCCTGGCTACCTGTTCTGGGGACATCTCTACCCCTGGCTACCTGTTCTGGGGACATCTATATCGCTGGCCACCTATTCTGAGGACACCTATAGACCTGGGACTACCTATTTTTGGGGAACCACTGCTGTCAGATTGAGTGTATTTTGGGGAGCTGCTGCCAGGTGAGAGGTGTCTACCATGTTGAGGGGGCATTCTGCCTATTTATGTGAAATGCTGTCTATTTATGTGCCTCATGACTGCTGAATTTGTCTTGTTGGGGGCCTCATGGTTACTGAATTTGTCTTCTTGGGGGCCTCATGATTTGTTGGGGGCCTCAAGATCGCTGAATTTGTCTTGTTGGGGGCCTCATGATTGCTGAATTTGTCTTGTTGGGGGGGCCTCATGATTGCTGAATTTGTCTTGTTGGGGGTCACATGATTGCTAACTGCGAGACTATGGAAAAAGCTGAATCCTCATCATATGAGACAATAGCATTAAGCCTACTTTTTAAGCTTTTTAAAACAGGAAATGAAACTGGGAGGTTCTAAAAAAAAATGAATACATTTTTCAGGAGTCGGATGGATGAAATTGTTTATCGTCACAGTTTATTTTCAACTTGAATTTTCCATAATGTTCATGTATGAGTTAAAACGTTTGTATTTAGTTTAAATTGCTGTCCTAATCTAATGTCCCACCATTGCTAAGTTCAAGTAAACTTGTCTCCACCCATGACCACACCCACATTCGGGTTCATGACCACACCCATTTTTCGGCCGTAGCCCCAAACTTATTCCTCCCCCCTTTTGAACCCCCCCCCCCCATGGAAAATTTTCTGCGGACACCCATGCCCATCACTGCCACATAACACCAGTCCTGCACTCCCTTCACTGGCTACCTATAATGTGGAGGATCCTATTCAAGATTGGCTGCTGACATTTAAATCCCTACATAATCTGGGCCCTGGATACATGAAGGAGATGTTGCAGCTGCGTAGCAATCCCTGCAATCTCAGATCCACAGGTTCTAATAATCTAGTCATACCCAGAGTCTACCTGGAAACTTTTGTTCCCAGAGCCTTCTGTCATGCTGCTCCCACATTATGGAAGTCCTTACCTCAGCAGATTAGGACAGCACCATCTCTGGGCGTGTTTAAATCCAGACTGAAAACCCACCTGTTCAGTTTGGCATTTACAGAAATATAATTTTTGTTGTGTTAATACTTCATCCTACTTCCAATTACTGAATTAGAGAGAACCTAAGCACTTTGAGTACTTTGGGAGAAAAGTGCTATATAAATGTTGTTACTCCTGGCCTAAAGATTTCGTCTACATCTAAATGGCACAACTATCATATTGGTTTTGTTGAAGATTTATTGAATCCTTTTAACAATCCGCTCTATTCATTTGCTACTCTGAAACAGCGTCTGCAGTTAGATGATATGTACTTCCTTCAGTAATTGAAAATACGTAGTTTCCTTCGGTCCTCGTCATTGTCTTTTCCCAGGAAATCAGAGTTTGAATCTGTTTGGGATCTGGGCCCTCAACAATGGTTATTGTTCTCCATGTTTTATACCTGGGCCAACGCACCCATACGCATTACTCAGGACTATCAACACAGCTATACGTTACATTGGGATACAGTTTTGGGTACCTCAACCAGCCCAGAACAGTAGTCTAAGATCTGGACGAATATAGCTAAAACTTCGATTTGTGTCATAACCAAGGACAATATGTATAAAATCCTGATGCTTTGGTACAGGACTGCACATACATGGTGCCCCTCTGTGTCTCCTCTTTGTTGGCAATTGTGGGAAGATTGGCTCTATACAGCATATCTTTTGGGACTGTCCAATACTACAGAGTTTTTCACAAAGAAGTCAACATCCCCAAAGACCCTTGGATCTGTTTGCTGGGCCTTCCACTTCCTAAAACAAAGGCACATATTCATTGTTTGTTAAATCACTATTTAACTGCTGCTAGATGTTTAATAGCTAAGCACTGGAGGGATAAGACACCTCCGGGTTCACAGGACCTGATGGCTAGAGTTTCTTCTATTTAGAAATTGGAGTATCTTACTGCTAAATTGTCAGATATATTGCACATCTTTGATAAGGTCTGGGCAAATTCCTCTCTGTCATCTTAGCTTGTGTCCATTTTAGTCGAGCAAGGAGGACAGTGGGCAGGTTAGTGACAGTCTCACAACCACAGTAGTTTTCTTTTAGTTTTCTCTCTTTACCTTTTCTTTTCCTTCCTTTTTCTCTTTCATCTTACTTATACACTATCCATTAGTATAAAAGTGAATGACATACGTTGGTATGGTTTAATACTGTGGTACATTCTGTTAGTTTGTTTCTGTGGGACTTCTGCAGGGTGAGACACCTAGGTTCCCTGTACTTATTTTATCTCAGGGTCATCCTTACATGTGTTTGTTGTTTTTGTTTTTTCTGTGGGTCCTGTAAGGCTCACTTCTGTTTGTACTAAGGCGACTTTTGTTCTTATTTACCACTGATTTTGGACAACCGTTGTATTTTTTTTCTTTCTGACAATATCAATGTGACTCTTTTATGTATTTCCTTGAAGAAAACTTATGAGAAAAAGCGAACTGGACCCAGAGGCTCTTACAAGAAAGTTGTCCTAGATGCTTAAATATCTGTCATAAGCTGGGGGGAGGGGGGGAAGCAGTGTCCCCTGACTAACTTTATCTGTGAGTAGATACTAACCACTTAAGTACCAGCGGTCTCTGCCCCCTTAAGGACCAGAGACCGCTGGTACAATAAGGACGGAATCCCGAAGAATCGCCTCATATACCCGCTGTCACCGCCGCACACTGGGATCCTCAGGACATCCACTCTGCCATCTCTATGACGGCAGAGTCGTGAGCCAGTCAGGAGCCGCTTTCATTGGCTCCTGACCGTGTCTATCATTGTAAGCCTATGGGAGTTGTCTACATTCATAGACACGGCCAGGATTCAGCGGCAGGAGCGACGAAAATGGCGGATGCACCCTGCGGTGGTGATTGAAATCTACGCCTTGCCAGCCATGTAACCACCAAAGCAGGGCGTAGATTTCAATCACCTCGGTCCTTAAGTAGTTAAACATGTTTCCCATGCAAACATTCCTGACAATATCTCAGAGATCTGCAAGGCACAACACCAACAATACATTTGTAATGCACTTTTCTCCCATAGGACCCGAAGTGCATAAGCTTGTCTCAGATCAGTAAAAAGTGATGTGTAAAGGAGAACAAGTCATGATCATAAATGCCAGTCTAAATAGGTGGCTTTTCAGCTTTGATTTAAATGTGACCAAGGTGTCTTGATTGAGAGTTGCATTGGCATTCCAAAGGGTAGGGACAGCATGACAGAAAGCTCTGGCTCCAGAGATTTTTAGTTGGGCTCTGGGGATGGTCAAATTATTGGATCCTTTTGATTTGAGGTTGTGGGGGTGTAACACAGTTGTAACAAATCAACAAATCCTTAAGGTATTTGAATGTTAGCGTGTCATTTTTGAAAAGGATTCTCAATTTTATGGGTAGTCAGTGTGGTGAGCAAAGGATTGGTATTATATTGCAATGGCGGGGTTGGCTTGATAAGTCTTGTGACAGCAATCTGTACTAGCTGCAGGCAGTTAGGTCTCTATTTGGTAGGACAGCATAGAGGGCATTGCAATAGATGAGCAATCTGTTTATGCTTTTCTCAGCTAAAAACTGGGCTGTCAGACCTTCAATAGAATGAGTTGGGCCTACAGAAGGGGGTTTGACTTTTAAACTGGATTTGAAGTATAGTGCATCCCCTCCTCCTTTGTGGTCTTGCCTCTCACAGTGTAGCACATAATAGTTGGCTGGCACTGCAGCTTCCAAAGTGGGTCTAGAGTTTTGAGATAGCCAGGTCTCGGTGACGAAGGCCAGATCCATAGTCTCTATTAGGTCATGTATAATTGCTGTTTCGTTATTTGTTGACCTGGACAAAAATCAATACAAGAATAAAAAAAAAAGATAGAGAAAGAGAAGTGAAACGTTAAACTCTAGAAGGACTACCGCATATTGCTATGTTTTAGTTGTCTGAATCTTTAATGAGCACCCAACAAGCCCAGGTTTTGACATATTGCTCTATTCTGTCCTGGGCTGAGAGGATGATCTCTTCCATTTTTATCTACACTAGCCAACCATCCTAGTTGATGTTTTCACATTATAAATAAAATACCTTTTAAGCCACCAGCAAGTAGGAAGATGCTTGCTATAATTTTGTCAGTACTTAGTGCAAAAGTTATTTTAAACAGAAGATAAAAAAGCTATCCTCTTGGAGAAAACTGCACGCGCATCTCCTGCTTTGAGGTCGATCGCCGCTCGGAGACTGTTAGACAGTGAAACCGCCGTGTAATTATGCTGTACAGCGCTGCGATCAGTACTGGGGACAGCCGTGTGACATGGCTGTCCCCTCTGTAAGTGCAGACGTGATCCGCTGTCATTGGCTGAAGCCTATGACAGCTGATCACGCTGATTGGCTGGCGAGGGGAGGAAGGGAGGGAGCAGGAAAAAAAGAAAGAAATATATTATAAAAATAATATAAATATTTATTTAAAAAAATAAACACTGGGGGAGCGATCAGACCCCACCAACAGAGTGATCAGACCCCACCAACAGAAGAAAAAGGGGGGGGGGGGTCACTTGTGCACTGAGTCATGCGGACCTGCTGCTTGGCCTTAAAGCTGCAGTGGCCAATTTCAACAAAAATAGCCTGGTCTTTTGGGAGGTTTAACACTGCGGTCCTCAAGTGGTTACATTTGCTATCACTCCATTACTCTCTCATGCTGGTCACTAGAAGTTCAACATGCCACCTCATGGCAGAGAACTCTCTGACGATCTTAAACAGAATTGTTGCTCTACATAAAAGGCTATAGGCTATAAGAAGGCTATAAGAAGAGTGCCAACACCCTGAAACAAAGCTGCAGCACGGTGCTAGACCATACTGCGGTTTTAACAGGATTGGTTCCACTCAGAATAGCTCTCACCATGGTCGACCAAAGAAGTTGAATGCACTTGCTCAGCATATCCATATCCAGAGGTTGTCTTTTGCAAATACAGACACTCCCCTGTTAACAAACGAGATAGGGACTGTAGGTCAGTTCTTAACCTGAATCTATTCATAAGTCAAAACACTGCCATCTCTGACCCCTGTACCTCCTCTGTGCCCCCCTGTTTTTCCAGTGTCCCCTTCTTAGTCAACTCTATACCACTGTGCCTCCAGTGCCCACTTCTGTTCACCTGTGCCTTCAGTGTCCCCCTCTGTGCCCCCCCCCCCCCACCCACTGTGTCACCTCTGTGCCTCTTTCCATTCCCCTGCACCCCCATTGTCCCTATCTGCCCACCTGTGACTCCATTGTGTTCCTTGTGAAAGTGGGCCTATGCTTTAAATTATACTGTGGGCCACAAAATGTAAATGGTGCATAATATGCTATCTCGATATTATCAGTATTGTTTAAATGAAAATCACGTGTGCCATGTTTCTTATGCTGAGTTTATGTTCATATGTTATTTACATGGCTTCCCCTTTTTTCAGCAAAATAACATTACAATCTTTTTTTCAGCCAACAATTTGTCACTATTTTTTGAGAATGATGAAAGAAAAGGGATTGTTCCTTCGTTGCTACACACAGGTATTATTTCTTGTTACATAGTTGAAAAAAGACATATCCATTGATTTCAATCGAACAAGGTACAACAGTACAACACCAGCCTGCACCCTCACATATCCCTGTTGATTCAGAGGAAGGTGAAAAAAACCTTACAAGGCATTGCCAATTAACTCCAAAAGGGAAAAAAAATTGCAAATGGCATTCAGTTACAATCCCTGGACCAACACCGCCGGGAATTACCTGGTAATTATAATCATGGATGTCTTTCATCCCAAGGAAGGGATCTAAGTTCCCCTTGAACTCATAGAATTTGCCTTAACTACCGTACTTCCTGTGGTATTACATTCCACATTTTAATTACTATTACGGTAAAAAAAAACTTTTTCCTAAATAAATGTTGTTGTTTTTTTCCTCCATTCACAGATCATGTCCCCTAGTCCTTAGCACAAGCCTCGGAACAAAATGCTCCTCTGTCAAGCTTTCATATTGCAGTCTGATGTATTTGTACATGTTAATTAGATTGGTGCGTACACATGTCGGATTTTTCCAAACAACCGGTTGTTCAGACGTCCAAACGACCGGTCATTTGGAAAAATCCGACATGTGTATGTACCTTTAGGTGTCTTTTCTCCAGACTTAATAAGCCTAATTTATCGAACCTTTCTTGGCAAGTGAGACCTTCCATCCCTCTAATCAATTTTGTTGCTCATCTCTGCACCTGCTGTAAAACAGCAATAGCCTTCCTGCAATGCGGTGCCTAGAACTGAATTACATATTCCAGATGCGGCCTTACTAGAGAGTTAAAGTGTACCACAGACGGATTCAACTACAGATTTGATACTTGGGGTGTTTCCTCTAGCCCCATAAGCATCTCTGAGTCCCTCCCCGTCCTCCACGGTCTTCCATTCAGCTGCAATCAGCCCTGCGCATGTGCAAAAGTCCCCAACCGATACGACTGAACCAGTTACCAGGGCTGATTGCAACTAAACGGCAGATCGCGTAGGATGGCGAGGGACTCAGACATACGTATGGGCTGGAGGAAGCCCTGGTAAATATCAAATCTCTAGTTTAATCCACCTCTGGTTTCCTTTAAACAGGGGCAATATTATGCTAGCATCCCGAGTTTGTATTTCCCTTTTAGGGCCCATTCACACTAGAAATCGCTAACGCTAAACGCTGAGCGTTTTTCCTAGCGTTTTTTCACTGTATAGAGTGTTTTTCCAGCGATTAGCGTTTTGCGTTTTCTAGTTCAATTCAAATACTTTATTGAATCTCTAATCGCTTCAGAATCGCTCAGAAAACGCTGCATGCAGCGCGTTTGCGTTTCAGCAAGTCGCAAAACGCTTAGATAAGAACACTTCCATACACTTTTATCGTGCACACGTTTTTCAAATCGCTAGCGATTTTCAGCAATGCTGAAATCGCTCTGAAACCGCACAAGTGTGAATGGGCCCTTAATGCATCCTAAATGTTTATTTGCTTTAGCTCCAGCTGCTTAGCATTGATTACAATTATTTAACTTGTTGTCGATGAGTACTCCTAAGTACTTCTGCAAGTTTAATGATCTCATCTTTATCCTGTTTATTATGTATGGTGCTAGACCGTTGGTATGACCAAACTGCATTGAATTTCATCTGCCATTTATGTGCCCATATAGCCATCCTATCCAGATCTTTCTGCAGTATGTCACTATTTTCCTGAGAGTTGATAATTCTGCACAATTTTGTATCATCTTCAAAATCGCAACATTACTCTTTTTTTTCATCTACTAGGTCATTAATAAGTAAATTGAAGAGTATTGGACCCAGTACCAACCCCCGTGGGACCCCATTTCTAACAGTCACCCATTTTGAATATAATCCAATGACCACAACTCTGCTTTCTGTCCAATAGCTCCCTATCCATGCACACAGATTCTTCCCCAGTCCTGGCATTCAGACTGTTGTGGGGAACAGTACTGAAGGCCTTTGCAAAGTCCAAGTATATCCACACTAGCTTTCACCACCTCATAAAAGCTGGGCATGTTAGTCAAACAAGACCTGCCCTTAGTAAACCCATGTCCAATACAGTACACCTTTCTTTTGCTTAGAGTTGATATACTTTTAAAACATCTTGGGACTTGATTTGATATCCCTGTCTTTTTTTACAACTTTTTATTGCACTCCTTATGATTGCTTAACGCAGCCTTGGCCCCTCCTCATTTAACCTCCCTGGCAGTATGTTTCCTTCCAGATTTTAGGGTCTAAAAGCAGTACAATTTTTTCATGTGCTTTTAGACCCTAAAAGCAAGAAAAAAAAATCATACTATGGGAGAGCCTGGAGCAGTCCCTGCCCTTATGCACCTCCCTGGGATCCAGTACTGCAGTTCTCTCTCCGGGTGGCGCTGTAACCCTATAGGGAGATTGCTGGCGATCTCACCAGGGAGATGCAGAGCCTCCGTGGACAGGAAGAGAAATGGCCGCCAGCGTCTGGATCACTCGGGAGTTGAGTAAAATCGGCCACTGTGCGCAATGCTCTGCATTGACCTCCCAGCGGCTACCACAAGTGTAGCTCGGGTTTACCACTCTGAGCTGCGGTTTTCCACCCCGAGTCTAGCTTGTGGTTACCACTAAGGAGGTTGAGGCCATATAGGCATATTTTTCCACTTTATTTTATTTTTAACTTTTCTATTCATCCATAGAGGCCTTTTTTATTTCTGGAAGTTTTGTTTCCATATGGGATATACTATATTTACTATTCTATTTATTGAGAATAACTTTAAAAGTTTTCCATTTCCATTCAGTGTCCTTCCCTTGTAGTATACTATCCCAGTCCACCAAACTTAAAGAGAACCCGAGGTGGGTTTGAAGAATATTATCTGCATACAGAGGCTGGATCTGCCTATACAGCCCAGCCTCTGTTGCTATCCCAAACCCCCCTAAGGTCCCCCTGCACTCTGCAATCCCTCATAAATCACAGCCATGCTGCTGACAAACAACTTGTCGGAGCTGGCTGTGTTTATCTTTATAGTGTCAGTCTGCTGCTCTCCCTGCCTCCTGCAGAACTCCAATCCCCGCCTGCATCCCTTCCCTCCCTGCTGATTGGAAGGAAGGGACGGGGGCAGGGACCGGAGCTATGCAGGAGGCGGGGGAGCAGCCGAGACTGACACTACAGATGTAAACACAGCCACACAGCACGGCTGTGATCTATGTCTGATTTCAGAGTGCAGGGGGACATTAGGGGGGTTTGAAATACCAACAGAGGCTGGGCTGTATAGGCAGATCCAGCCTCTGTATTCAGATCACATTCTTCAAACACACCTCGGGTTCTCTTTAATGCATGCCTGAGTTGGTTGAACTTTTCTTTTCTAAAATTCATAGTTTTAGTTGTTCCACTGCTCCACGACCTATCAATAGTATGAGAAAATATATATGTGTAGGTTTTGGTAGTGAATAAGGAAGGTGGATTGTCTCATGCATTATGTTATTATCAAAGGCATTATTTTTACTTTTTATTCTCCATCCTCTTACAGTAGAGGAACATTAACTGTATCTGGTTTGTTTCTTAGAACATTGACACACTTGAGCGTGTAGCTGGTCTCTCTTCTGATGACTTGGTAGAAGCCCATGGAACTTTCCACACATCTCACTGTGTTGGAACATTCTGTAAAAGTGAATATTCTCTTTCCTGGATGAAAGGTATCTTACGGTTTATCGACAGTATAGGCATTTTCTTTTTTTTAAGTTACTAACAAAATGTTCATATGTTTACTTGGGCTAACAGAAAACTATTTTTTTTGACTACCACTGACTATGCACTAGAATATTATGCAATATGCATTGTGAAAGCTGAGCTTTCAGAAACCCATGACTTTAAAGAGAATCTGTACTCTAATATTCTTACAATAAAAAGCATACCATTCTATTCCTTATTTTCTCCTGTGCCCCTCTGTGCTGTTTCTGCCACTCTCTGCTGCAATCCTGGCTTGTAATTAACAGTTTTAGGCAGTGTTTACAAACAAACTAACCAGCTTCTAATAGGCTCAGCTAAGCATAGTGTGTGAGTATGCAGGGGGCCTGCAGAGGGTGTGTATCGCTTCTACCAATCACAAGCAGCCCTGCACATTCCACACAATCAAAGCCTTAGCCCGACAAACAGGACAGAGGAAAGATACATTGATTTATTACAGAGACAGTGTAATTAGGAAGAGCTGCAGTAAGCCCCAGCACATTAGAACAGGCATAGGAACTCATAGGATAGAAGAACTAAGGCTGAAAAAATTGTTACAGAGTCTCTTTAAAAGAAACCTGAGATGAATTAAAAAAAGGTATACGGCTCCAGCCCCCCTCAGGCCATTGGCACCCTCGCTGTCCTCCCGGGCCATTCCCCTGCTGGAAGGCCTGTTACATCTGAGAAGTTGCACTTTGCAAAGCAGGCACGGCCCAGCCACACGGGGGCTCCATTTGCGCTCCCATGGCCAGGAGCATCCTACGCAGTGCTGCTGGACTGCGCATGCACATACTGAAGCCGTCTTGTGGATTTACTAGGCCGGCTAACGGAGGATTGAGGTGGCCCGAGAGGACGGTGAGGAAGCTAACGCCCTGAAGGCGGCTGGAGGAAGCCCCAGGTACCTATACATTTTTTCCCCATCTCAGTTACACTTTAAATACAGGAACGAGGCAACAATTCTCAGCGTATTCTCCTTGTGATAACTGCTAGTTTCCAATGAATAGTATGTGTCTAGAATTAAAGGGACCCTGAGCTCTAAAATTAAACGAAATTGGTACTTACTGGTACTTCTCCAGCCCACCGTAGGTCGGGAGGTCTCCCGCTCCCTCCTTCGCATACCGCACCAGCAACACCCAAAAAAAACCACTAGTTTATAAAAACAATTGATTTAAAAAAAAAAAAATTACATAAATAGTTGCCTTAGGGACTCAGCTCTTTTAATCTATATTTTATGAGGGAATATTACTATTACTTTACTACATAGGGGCTTGTAGTTATGGACCGGACAAAAAAAATAAAAAATAAAACCTATATTTTGAAATAATATATTGTCGCCATACATTGTGATAGGGACATAATTGAAACGGTTTAATAATTGGGACAACTGGGCAAATAAAATGTGTGGGTTTTATCCACAGGAGAACGTTTTATCAAAATTATAATGCCCGAAAACTGAGAAATAATGAATTTTTCTAAAAAAAAAATTGCCTGGTCTTTAGGTGGGTTTAAGCCCGCTGTCCTTAAGTGGATACAATTTGCATAATTATTTGGAACGTAGTGTATGCATGTTGGAGTAGTTTGGCTCTGTAATATTAACAATCTGACACATCATTGCATTTCAGCGGTTCTGGAGTTGTGCTTAATGTTCAGGGTACAACAAAGAAATGATTTGCATATTCAGAAGTGATGCACTGAGGGACACCTCAGTGCTCACTCCAACCTGAATAATCACAAATACCTTCTGTTTTTAAGAAGGTAAACTTCTGTTTTACGAAGGACAATAGAACATTATCTTCATATGGGGGAAAAAAAATTTGCCATCTGTTTAGAAAATCGTCGCTTACACTGTAGTTTTGCTGCAAATTTACCACGATTTTAATGTAAGTCAATGGGACCATTTTTTTTTTATTTTTTTTTTAATGCAGACACAGCGCTGATGGTTAGAAAAGTGTTCACGCTGTGTCTCTGGCCTAATGCTTCATACACACTTGACATAAAAGTCTTTGGAAAATGCAAGATCACAGACCAATTTTACCCCCTTCCAGGTAGTATGAGAGCCATACTCTACACAGTCTATTCTATGGAGCTGCACTCCCCATCAGAAAAATCTCTGCAAGATGCTGCACACAAAGATGCCCGTACACACTCAAAAGATCATTATCTGCAAAAGATCTGTTCCTGCAAACAATCCATTCCTGCAAAATGCATTCATAGTCTATGAGATCTGCAGATCCTCATACACACCTGGTTTAACAGACCTCATCTGCATATCTGGCAATCATCTGCAGATCTGAAAATCCATCCTGGTGGATATGATCTGCAGATGATCTGCAAATGATTGTCTGTTAAACCAAGTGTGTATGAGGATCTGCAGATCTCATAGACTATGAATGCATTTTGCAGGAATGGATTTTTTGCAGGAACAGATCTTTTGCAGATAATGATCTTTTGAGTGTGTACGGGCATCTTTGTGTGCAGCATCTTGCAAAGATTGTATCTGATGGGGAGTGCAGCTCCATAGAATAGACTGTGTAGAGTATGGCTCTCATACTACATGGAAGGGGGTAAAATTGGTCTGTGATCTTGCATTTTCCAAATACTTTTATCTCAAGTGTGTATGAAGCATTAGAATGGTTAAAATTTGGAATATCTTACCACAGAAAGAAGAAATGGCAAATTCTATATATGTATTTAAAGTGGGATTGGATGCTTTCTTTGCATTGAAGGGCATCCACGTCTACTAGTAGTGTTGATCCTCGGATTTTCACCTAACTGGAGACAGGAAGGACATTTTTTCGTTTTTTAGATTGCATTTTAAGTGACATGTGGATTTACAGTGACAAAGTTGTGTTTCTTTTTTTCTTTTTCTGCCCGAAAGAGTTAAACATTCAGGTATGCAACTAAAAGTTTTTCTCCAGTCAGGACCCAAGACTATAGCTTAACCCTCACTCATAAGGAATTACAGTAATAAAACTGTGTTCTGGCAGATAATCGCTTCTGACTGCAGGGGATAGTTAAAAAGTAGATTTTTCTGCTCAATAACAGTCTTTCTCTTGACCTTTTAAGTTTTTAAACACATTATACAGTGGAATATCTAGTTTTTAAACATAACATAAAACTGAGGGATAGCTAAAAGAAAAATCATTTTTAGGAGTAGGAGGATGGATACAATTGTTTATATCAACAGTTTATTTTTACTTAAGGGTCACTTTACTAATGGGGCACTATTGTGAATTAAGTGTTTTTCAGTTACTGTAATAAATTATTTCTACGAGATAAGCAACGTTTGATAAAGATGAAATTCTTTCACAATAAAGAAAAGGAGGGATTTCATAATTTTTATAAACTGTAACAATATTGTTTAACTTTTCTTTTTCAGAAAAGATCTTCTCTGATTTGATCCCAAAGTGTGAAAAGTGTAACAGTTTGGTTAAGCCTGGTAAGTTGCTGTATGTATAGGGAAATCATGAAATCCTGCAGGCTATAAAATTGCCCAGCCTTAAAGAGAACCCGAGGAGCTGTCTGAGAATAAAATCCCCATACAGAGGCTGGGTCTGTCTATAGAACCCAGCCTCTGTTGCTATATAGTTCGCCCCTAAGCCCACCCTGCACTCTGCAATACCCCCCTAAACACAGCCACGCTGGCGACACGCAGCGTGTCGCAGTGCGCTGTTTTCCTCTCTCCTGTCAGTCTCGCCGCCTCCTGCATCGCTCCGGTCCCGCCCGCGTCCCTTCCCTCGCCGCTGATTGGAGGGAAGGGACGTGGGCGGGACTGGAGCGATGCAGAAGGCGGGGGGAGCGGCGAGAGTGACAGGAGTGAGGTAAACAAAGCGCGCAGAGCGCGGCTGTGATTTATGGGGTATTGTAGAGTGCAGGGGGCGATTAGGAGCGATCTATATAGCAACAGAGGCTGGGCTCCATAGACAGACCCAGCCTCTGTATGGGGATTTTATTCTCAGAACCCCTCCTCGGGTTCTCTTTAAGCCTTCCAAGGATCGATACCAGCTCAGTCCTGGAAGAAGTTGATAATTTGCCAATCGGAAATCATTTGGTTAGTGGTGATGTAGTACAGAGATGTGCAATCATAATCTATGCCCGTTCCTTTCTCTGCCCACTTAAGTTTATAGCAATGCCCAATTACCCTGCTAACCAATAAACTGATGATGATGATGATGATGATGATCAACTGGGCATTAGGGATGGTCAATTTGATGCAATTTGTTCTGAGTTCATACAGAATTATGTAAATTATTAATGTTAATTTATGCAGCTTGAAAATAGACTAATCGAATCATGCCAAGGTGGAATTTAATTGGTCCATGTTTAACCACTTCCCGACCGCCCACTGCACAGGGGCGGCCGGAAAGTGGATGCCGCAAGGACCGCCGCATGTACAATTGGCGGCGGTCCTTGTACGGGCATGGGCGGAGCGATCGCGTCATCCGTGACGCGATCCTCCGCCGGGGATCGATGGCCGGAGATTTAGCCTCCAGCTCGCCGGCCACTTAGCAGCGCCGGTGGGTGGAGGAATAAGGAAATCCGCCGATCTATACGTATAATAGGCTTTGTAATGTATACAAAGCCTATTATACAGGCTGCCTCCTGCTCTGGTGGTCCCAGTGTCCGAGGGACCACCAGGGCAGGCTGCAGCCACCCTAGTCTGCACCCAAGCACACTGATTTCCCCCCACCCCTTCCCCCTGATCGCCCACAGCACCCTTCAGACCCCCCCCCCCCCTGCCCACCCCCCATACCCCTGTTTGCACCCAATCACCCCCCTAATCACCCATCAATCACTCCCTGTCACTATCTGTCAACACTATTTTTTTTATTCCCTAAACTGCCCCCTGCTCCCTCCTGATCACCCCCCCCACCCCTCAGATTCTCCCTAGACCCCCCCCCCCCCCCTGTGTACTGTATGCCTCTATCCCCCCTATAATAACCCACTGATCACCTGTCAATCACCCATCAATCACCCCCTGTCACTGCCACCCATCAATAAGCCTCTAACCTGCCCCTTGCGGGCAATCTGATCACCCACCTACACCAATAGATCGCCCACAGATCCGACGTCGAATCACCTCCCAAGTGCATTGTTTACATCTGTTCTCTACCCTAAACACTCACTAATTACCCATCAATCACCCCCTATCACCACCTGTCACTGTTACCCATCAGATCAGACCCTAATCTGCCCCTTGCGGGCACCCAATCACTCGCCTACACGCTCAGAATGCCCTCAGACACCCCCCTTATCAATTCGCCAGTGCATTATTTACATCTGTCCTTCCCTGTAATAACCCACTGATCACCTGTCAATCACCCATCAATCACCCCCTGTCACTGCCACCCATCAATCAACCCCTAACCTGCCCCTTGCGGGCAATCTGATCACCCACCCACACCAATAGATCGCCCGTAGATCCGACGTCAGATCACCTCCCAAGTGCATTGTTTACATCTGTTCTCTACTCTAAACACCCACTAATTACCCATCAATCACCCCCTGTCACTGCTACCCATCAGATTAGACCCCTATCTGCCCCTAGGGCACTCAATCACCCGCCCACACCCTCAGAACGCACTCAGACCCCAGCCCTGATCACCTCGCCAGTGCATTGCTTGCATCTATTCCCCCCTCTAATCACACCTTGAGACACCCATCAATCACCTCCTGTCACCCCCTAGCACACCTACCCATCAGATCAGGCCCTAATTTGCCCCGTGTGGGCTCCTGATCACTCGGCCAAACCCTCAGATCCCCCTCAGACCCCCTTTCCGATCACCTCCCCAGTGCATTGATTGCATCTATTTTCCCCTCTAACCACCCCCTGAGACACATATCAATCACCTCCTGTCACCCCCCCCTAGCACTCCTATCCATCAGATCAGGCCCAATACAACCTGTCATCTAAAAGGCCACCCTGCTTATGACCGATTCCACAAAATTCGCCCCCACATTGACCACCTGTCATCAAAATTTGCAGATGCTTATACCCCTGAACAGTCATTTTGAGACATTTGGTTTCCAGACTACTCACGGTTTTGGGCCCGTAAAATGCCAGGGCGGTATAAGGAACCCCACAAGTGACCCCATTTTAAAAAAGACACCCCAAGGTATTCTGTTAGGTGTATGATGAGTTCATAGAAGATTTTATTTTTTTGTCAAAAGTTAGCGGAAATTGATTTTTATTGTTTTTTTTCACAAAGTGTCATTTTTCACTAACTTGTGACAAAAAATAAAATCTTCTATGAACTCGCCATACACCTAACGGAATACCTTGGGGTGTCTTCTTTCTAAAATGGGGTCACTTGTGGGGTTCCTATACTGCCCTGGTATTTTAGGGGCCTTAAACCGTGAGGAGTAGTCTAGAAAACAAATGCCTCAAAATGACCTGTGAATAGGATTTTGGGCCCCTTAGCGCACCTAGGCTGCAAAAAAGTGTCACACATGTGGTATCGCCGTACTCAGGAGAAGTAGTATAATGTGTTTTGGGGTGTATTTTTACACATACCAATGCTGGGTGGGAGAAATCTCTCTGTAAATGGACAATTGTGTGTAAAAAAAATCAAACAATTGTCATTTACAGAGATATTTCTCCTACCCAGCATGGGTATGTGTAAAAATACACCACAAAACACATTATACTACTTCTCCTGAGTACGGCGGTACCACATGTGTGGGACTTTTTTACACCCTAAGTGCGCTAAGGGGCCCAAAGTCCAATGAGTACCTTTAGGATTTCACAGGTCATTTTGCGACATTTGGTTTCAAGACTACTCCTCACGGTTTAGGGCCCCTAAAATGCCAGGGCAGTATAGGAACCCCACAAATGACCCCATTCTAGACAGAAGACACCCAAAGGTATTCCGTTAGGAGTATGGTGAGTTCATAGAAGATTTTATTTTTTGTCACGAGTTAGCGGAAAATGACACTTTGTGAAAAAAAACTATTTAAAATCAATTTCCGCTAACTTGTGCCAAAAAAAAAAAATCTTCTATGAACTCACAATACTCCTAACGGAATACCTTGGGGTGTCTTCTTTCTAAAATGGGGTCATTAGTGGGGTTCCTATACTGCCCTGGCATTTTAGGGGCCCTAAACCGTGAGGAGTAGTTTTGAAACAAAAATGACCTGTGAAATCCTAAAGGTGCTCATTGGACTTTGGGACCCTTAGCGCAGTTAGGCTGCAAAAAAGTGCCACACATGTGGTATCGCCGTACTCAGGAGTAGTAGTATAATGTGTTTTGGGGTGTATTTTTACACATACCCATGCTGAGTGGGAGAAATAGCTCTGTAAATTGACAATTGTGTGTAAAAAAAAAATCAAACAATTGTCATTTACAGAGATATTTCTCCCACCTAGCATGGGTATGTGTAAAAATACACCCCAAAACACATTATACTACTTCTCCTGAGTATGGCAATACCACATGTGTGGCACTTTTTTGCAGCCTAACTGCGCTAAGGGGCCCAAAGTCCAATGAGCACCTTAAGGCTTTACAAGGGTGCTTACAATTAGGCACTCCCCAAAATGCCAGGACAGTAAACACACCCCACAAATGACCCCATTTTGGAAAGTAGACACTTCAAGGTATTCAGAGAGGAGCATAGTGAGTCCGTGGCAGATTTCATTTTTTTTTTCGCAAGTTAGCAGAAACTTTTTTTTTTTTTTTGTCACAAAGTGTCATTTTCCGCTAACTTGTGACAAAAAATAAAATCTTCTATGAACTCACCATGCCTCTCAGTGAATACTTTGGGATGTCTTCTTTCCAAAATGGGGCCATTTGGGGGGTATTTATACTATCCTGGAATTCTAGCCCCTCATGAAACACGACAGGTGGTCAGAAAAGTCATAGATGCTTCAAAATGGGAAAATTCACTTTTTGCACCATAGTTTGTAAACTCTATAACTTTTACCCAAACCAATCAATATAGGCTGAATGGGTTTTTTTTAAATTAAAAACCTGTTTGTCCACATTTTTCATGCTGCATGTATACAGAAATTTTACTTTATTTGAAAAATGTCAGCACAGAGTTAAAAAAATCATTTTTTTGACAAAATTCATGTCTTTTTTGATGAATATAATAAAAAGTAAAAATCGCAGCAGCAGTCAAATAGCACCAAAAGAAAACTTTATTAGTGACAAGAAAAGGAGCCAAAATTCATTTAGGTGGTAGGTTGTATGAGCGAGCAATAAACCGTGAAAGCTGCAGTGGTCTGAATGGGAAAAAAAGGGTCTGGTCCTTAAGGGGGGGGGGGGGGGGTAAAGCCTACGGTCCTCAAGTGGTTAAGATGCATAGATTTGCATACAGCATGCATTATCCTGAAGGAGCTCGAAACGGTTTGCATCTCATTGACCATCCCTACTGGGCATGTTGTGGACAATAAATAACTGACAGATCAAAGTGATCAAATATGCCAGAGAAATTGACCGTGTATGGCCAGCTTTTTAAAGAAATCCTTGTTGAAACTCTATAGTGTGTAGGCTAGCTCGACTAGAAATTAAGATACAGATAATACACTTTTCAGGCTGCCAACATGCAGAAATTGATACACAGAAAGAAGGGACTATGGACAATAAGTGTTATGCAGTGCACAGCAAGTATGAACAAGCATCTAGCTCAGTTGAAGAAGTGAAGAATACTTCTAACAAAAAAAGGGAGGAAAGTCAGGTTGCCTGAAAAATCTGCATGACCCTTATTTTAAAAAAGGATAAGTGTGGGTAAGTGTCAGATGTTTGAGGGAGGAATTCCGGGGAAGGGGAGAGGATGGAGAGAAATCATGTAAGCTGGAGTGAGAAGAGGTGACCAGAGAGGAATACAGCAGAATGTTGTTAGTAGAGCGGAGATTGCATGTAGGATAGGATCTAGAAATACGATTATTTAAATAAGGAGTTAGGTTGTAAAGTGCTTTGTATGCGAAAGTCAGGATTTTGAATTGAGTAACTGACAGCCAGTGAAGGGAGTGACAGAGATAGCAGGGATAGCACTGGAGAAGCCAGAGGAGGTGGATGAGTAATGCAGCAGAGTACTGTAGTCGTGAAATAATCAGGGCATGCAGGAGGAGTTTGGTAGTGTCCTGTGTGAGAAAAGGGCAGATGCGGGAGATGTTTTTTAGGTGCAGACAACAAGAGGAGGATAGTTTGTCAATGTGTTGTTTTAATGAGAGTTTCAAGTCCAGTATTACTATATCAAAGAGAGAAAAACATGGCAGGCACTACTCTAGCATCACCGTCAATATTTATTGCATGTAGATGGGTTACAGCAGAGGAGGCTCCTTACAGCTGTTTCACGAGTGTCTTGTTTGTTCAGAGGTACAACGAGGGGTGCAGGGAGGCTGGTGTCTGCACTATTCCGAGCTTTGTGGCAACTGACGACACCCAGCCGCTCCTCCCCGCCCATGCCTCATCTACTTCCACCCAGCCAGTACTTCATGCATATGCATGAACACAGCGTGGTTATGGCCAATCAGCTGCAAGTAGGCTGGGGGAGACACACCTCAGCAATACAGCCAATAGTGCCAGCAAACGCCACTCCCCCTCCATTTACACTTGGCATTTACACTTGGGTCGCCGCTGCCAACCCAAGTGTGAATGCCACACAGTAACTGAATTAGGTGAAAATAGATGGTGCATAAAGAAATCGCCGCATGCAAAGGCAAAGCAACAAGTGGGCATATTCTAAATTGCAGATTACGCAATATTATAGAAAAGAAAACAGGAACCAAAGATTAGGAGGATGAACTGAGAGGAAAGTCCTGCAAGTCATTGGTGCATGAGGTCACACCGAGGTTGCAGGGAGGGAGAGGGAGGGAGGAGAATGAAGAAGAAAAGAGTATACAATAACAATTTTAAAAATACAAATATCATTACTGAATCAATAGTCCAGTTTTTCACCTATCTTCATTCTATATCCTCTAGATCCCAAACAGGCAAAGTTAGTTCGGCTCCAGGAAACAACCCAGGTCATTAAACCCTAAAGAACCCATAGCATTATTTTCAGCTATAATTTTAGCCTCCCTTTGAAGCAATATGTTTTGTCTATCCCCTACACTATTAGGTCTCTTAAAGAGAAACTCCAACCAAGAATTGAACTTTATCCCAATCAGTAGCTGATACCCCCTTTTACATGAGAAATAGAATGATTTTCACAAACCGACCATTAGGGGGCGCTGTGTGACTAATTTTGTGCTGAAACCCCTCCCACAAGAGGCTCTGAATACCACGGTACTCTGGGCAAACTGCCACAATGTAACAATGTTCACAGACAGGAAATGGCTGTTTAAAGCTGTCTGTAACAGCCAGAGTAGCTAGAAACAGCTACATAACTTGCCCACAGTAACAATGTCACCATGTAATACATGTCAGAATGTGAATCTGGGAGAGGAAAGATTTTACAATGAGCAAACACTGACTAAATCATTTATACATAATTATTGTAAAAATGAAGCACTTTTTTTATTAAATTATTTTCACTGGAGTTCCTCTTTAACTACACATAAACCTACAAATTTAATTGTTGAAACGTTACCACCATGATCATTTCTAATACTGTTATGGCTGAAATTGTTGGAACAGAAAAGTATTGCAGTAACACGTTTTGCTATACACGTTTATTCCCTTCGTGTAATTTGGAACAAAACAAAAAAGGGAGGAAAAAGCAAATTAGACATAGTGTCACACAAAACTCCAAAAATGGGCTTGACAAAATTGGCACCTTTAACTTAATATCTGGTTGTACACCCTTACTCTGGCCCTGTAATATGCATAGTGCAGACATGCAAACATTAATTGCATTAAAACTATCTAAAGATTAGGAGCACATATCCTGACGTCCTCTCCTGGGGCAGATAGTGCATCAGACTAAATTTACAAGGGAGCTAATAAAGCATATCCATGTCCACCATGCACACCAACATAAGCTGTGTGCATACTGACAGTGGTCAGACAGGGGATGGAGGGAGCACACTGGATTAAACCCTGGCGACAAGGGTCAGTTACAAGAAAAAAAACAGGCACATCGCCTCACGATAGGACATTTAAATAAGCGATTAAGGATGTGCTAAAGGGGGTGTGGCCAGCAAAATGGCAAAGAGAGTTAACCCTTTTCTCACTCACATGCAAATTTTCACACAAATGCATTCACAAGGTTCAATCATCCAGGAACCACTGCTATCCCTTCAGCTAAGTTAAAAGCCGGGGTCTTGGTTACAAAAGAATGCATTCTCTTGCATAGTCACCTACACTGCACAGAAGTACCCAAGTATTTGTAGGTGTCCTAACTATGGCCCTGTAACATGCATAGTGCAGACATGCAAACATTCATTGCATCAAACCTATCTAAAAATTAGGAGCGCATATCCTGACATCCTCTCCTGGGGCAGATAGTGCTTCAGACTAAACTCAGAAGGGAGCTAATAAAGTATATCAGCATAAGCTGTGTGCATACTGACAATGGTCAGACTGGGAAGGAGGGAGTGCACTGGATTAAACCCTGGCCACAAGGGTCAGTTACAAGCATTCTTTTTTTTCCAATACTTTTATACAAGCATTCTTCTGTAACTAAGACCCCGACTTTTAACTTAGCTGCAGGGATAACAAGTGGTTCCTTGATGAATGAATTTTGTGAATGCATTTGTGTGAACATATGCATGTGAGTGTGCAAAGGGCTAACTCTCTTTGCTTGTTTATAAGGAAGTCCTTAAAGCGAAACTGTAAATACTTTTTAAACACACTGTTTCACTTATCTGGGGCTTCTGCAAGCCCCTAGCAGCCGTCCTGTCCCGCGCCGGTCCTCCATGAGCCTCCGTTCGCCTGCCGCCAGCTACTTTCGGTTTCGCCACCAGGCCACTGCGCCTGCGTGGTTCTGGCCTCAAGTATTCTTTCTTCGCTTTACACGCTATTGCAGAGGGGAACGTGAAGAAAAGATACACTTGGCAGGGCTGCGCTGGCCTCGACTTACAAGTCGAGGTAAGGAACAAAGCGGCGGCAGGAGAACGGAGGCTTGTGGAGGACCGGCGTGGGACAGGATTGCTGCTGGGTGCTTGCAGAATCCCCAGTTAAGTGAAACAGTGTGTTTAAAAAGTATTTACAGTTCCGCTTTAAGCCACGCACAATCATGTCCCCAATTGTCCTACATTCCTAATTAAGATAATGCAGGGGTTCTTTTGTCTTAAGCTTCACAAAGGGGTCATCCTTCAGCATTAGGCAGCGCTTATTGATAGTCTCTTTAATCTTTTTTGTCATTGGGGAATAATCAGATGTAAAAAATACTCATTTTGGTAAACCTGAATCTTTCTACTCATTTTCTTGCTCTTCTCCAATCTCTTGGTTTACTGAGTGAGTCTTTTTAGGGCAGTGCCTACTATCTCATTTTTGTATAAAACGTTCTCTTAGTTCCTGCTCTTGATTCAAAAAATCTTCTTCCTTCCTTTTGTTACGTCTTAATCTCATAAATTGACTGAACTGAATGGATTTTTTAGTATGATCAGGATGGAAGCTTCCCCAATGAAGAACAGCATTAGTCACTGTCTCCTTGCAGTATCCCATTGTATATATCCTTTTTTGTATCCCTTGTGTTGAATTACCCATCACCACATCCAGAAATGATACTTCCTCCCCAGGAAGCTGTAGATTGCATATTCATATGATTTTGCTGCAAATAATCTAAAAACGCATCAAACTCATTCCTAGCGGATGACCACAGGAGGAAGACACCATCTATATGCCTAGACCACACCCTGATCGAGTCATGGAATCAGTTGATGTCTTCAAAAACATGATGCCTCTCCCATTCCCCCTTCTAGATTGTAAGCCTTTGGGCAGGGTCCTCCTCCTTTTGTGTCCTACCTGATCATGCACCTCCATTACTGTGAACCCATGCTATGCACTTGAGTGAACCTAACTTGCCTAATCTCCATGCTCCATCCAGTGAATGACTAAGCATTACCTTATGCTCATACTGTGCTGTGCGATCTGGTTTTCTTGCATTCCTGTATTGTCATATTGCTGTATGTCACCCCTAAATATTGTCTGTAACCTAAATTAATGTTCAGTGCTGCGTAATATGTTGGCGCTGTATAAATACAATAAATAAATAAGTATAAATTTGCGAATGTAGGGTCTATAGCTGTGCTTTTGGTAGGTGAGGGTTGGACTCGATTTTAATCTAACAATTGCTCTTATTTAACTACCCATCGACCACCTAACGCCCATGGGCATGGTCAAGGCGGCAGCCCCAGGACCGCCTAATACCAATTTGCATAAAGTCCCGAGGCGAGGATGTGCAGGAGATCGCGCGCACCGATGGCGCGCATCTCCGCATGGATGACTGGGCGGAGCTCCGTCATCAGTCTCCCAGCGGCGATCGCCGCTAGGAGACTTTTAGACTGCGTCTATTTACTTAGTACAGCACTGCGATCTAAGACAGCGCTGTACTGGGGACAGCCTGTGACACGGCTGTCCCCCTGGGGGACTCAGAACTGGTCCGCTGTGATAGGCTGAAGCCTATCACTGTAATAGGCTGACAGGGGGAGGGAAGATTAGAAAAAAACCCAATAAAACGGAAATTTAATTAAAAAAAAAAATATTATGTATTAAAAATAAACAAACAATCCTGGGGGCGAAATGACCCCATCAACAGAGAGATCTGTTGGTGGGGAGAAAAGGGGGGGAATCACTTGTGTGCTGAGTTGGACGGCCCTGCAGTGAGGCCTTAACCACTTCCGGATTCTCGGAGCGTATATACACGCCCCTGAATCCAGAAGTGTATACCATTCCATGTCAGTTCCCGGAGGGTGTCTCCGTGAACACCCTGCGAGCCGATCGGCGGCTCGCAGGGTAAATGTAAACACACGGGGAAGATCTTCCCCGGTGTTTACATGTATACGGCGCTGCTGCGCAGCAGCGCCGTAGAGGAGATCGGCGATCCCCGGCCTCTGATTGGCCGGGGATCTCCGGCATCTGATAGGCTAAAGCCTATCCCATCAGGCGCAGGACGGATTTCCGTCCTGCGCCGCTCACAGGGGGAGGGAGAGGGAGGGAAGGGGAAGGAGGCCAGGAAGCGCTGCGGAGGGGGGCTTTGAAGAGCCCCCCCGCAAGCGCAAGCAGCCGGCGGCGATCAGACCCCCCCAGCAGGACATTCCCCTAGTGGGGAAAAAAGGGGGGAAGTCTGATCGCCCTGGCTGCTAGCTGATCTGTGCTGTGGGCTGGAGAGCCCACACTGCACAGATCAGCATAAAAGTTCATGGTGTGGAAGTGGTTAAAGATGCAGTGGCCTATTTCAAGAAAAATGGCCTGGTCTTTAACTCTGCGGTCCTCAAGTGGTTAAAGGGGAACTATGGCGAAAATTATGTTTTTCCTTTGTGCCCAGCATCAGTTGTTTAATACTGGCAGCATAATTTTCTCCATACAGCATGTGTTAAAAAAATACCTCCTAATAGCACTTTTGGGCTTTTACACAGCTGACCTGCGTAATTACATCAGCTTTTCCTGACGGGATGTGATAGGACTGGCTGTTATCTGCTCTCTGATAATTGCTGTCAGCCTTCCGTCTCTTGTCTTGCAGCGCTGATTTATTAGGCTCACACACTGTGTTGTTGCAGACTTCCCACAAGAAGTCTTCTCAAAAGTAACCATATAAACATGTTCTATTCCTGTCAGCTTCACTGTATTTACAGCCTGTTTATTTAGTTACTTCAGAATGTCTGCACACCCTTAGCAGAATCTTCCAGTATATCCCCCCATGTTCCCTTCTAGTGGTGAAAGCATCTCTCGCACTAAAAAAAAATCTATTAATGTACAGATGTGTATATATGTAGGCATATGTATATATGAATATATGTGTGACTCCATATATCTGATCTGGTGAGAATAATGGTTATACTATTGCTAAGCATTATTGTGTGCCTGCAAGCTAATTTACAATACTTCCCTACCTCAAGAACGACAATCTCTTGGAACAGAAAAACTTAACGCACAGGCAACACATTTCATGAGCGCAAGCCCGCTTCCTCAGGCCAATAACAGTGCTTTACCGAATTACCAAATATACAATCCTCAACGAACCGTTTCAACCACTATAGTCAATAAAATACATTTTGCACATCGACCATAATAATAGTAGAATGATAAGACCTTGGTTGCTGTAATAAATTCTAAAATCTGCATAACAATAAGAGTACACATAGCAATAGAATGCACACTTTTGCAACTATATGCAAGTGGTCACTTGTGTCTACACATGCAGGGATGCATGCATATATACTAGTGGGGTTTCAATGGTGGTAGGAGCCTCGATCAAAAAGTTAATATGAAAAAATGCGCATAAATTGAAAGAAAAATATGTATATGTGTATGTATATATATATATATGTATATACTCGCAAGCAAGCTGAATTTTTGACCCCCAAAAAGTGGGTCAAAAGTTGGGGGGTCGGCTTGCTTGCGAATCATGTTGGTCCCCCATCGACCGCCCCGCGGCCGCGGCTTCTGCTATTAGCTTACCCGGCGGCTTCCTCTATTCCCCTCTCCGTCTGCTCGCCCGTGTAAATAATTTACAGCAGCTCGCCCCACGGTGGCTGCTGTGTGACGGAGGAAGCCGTAAGGAGAGCGGTTCCCATAGTAACGGCGATACACATCGCCGCTACAGGAAGCTGCTCTCTCTACGGCTTCCTCCTGTCTACACATGCAGGGATGCATGCATATATACTAGTGGGGGGTCGGCTTGCTTGCGAATCATGTTGGTCACCCATCGCCGTGGGGCGAGCTGCTGTGAATTATTTACACGGGCGAGCAGACGGAGAGGGGAATAGAGGAAGCCGCCGGGTAAGCTAATAGCAGCAGTGGCGGTGGGGGGGCACTACCTACCCATACTGGGGCGATATACTGGCCACTATCTACCTATACTGAGCACTATACTAGCTATACTGGGCACTATCTTCTTATACTGAGCACTATACTAGCTATACTGGGCACTATCTACTTATACTGAGCACTATACTAGCTATACAGGGCACTATACTGGGCACTATACTAGCTATACTGAGCACTACCTACCTATACTGAGAACTATACTAGCTATACTGGGGCACTATACTAGCTATACTGGGCACTTTACTAGCTATACTGGGGCACTTTACTAGCTATACTGAGCACTACCTACCTATACTAGCTATACTGGGGCACTATACTAGCTATACTGGGGCACTATACTAGCTATACTGGGGCACTATACTAGCTATACTGGGGCACTATACTAGCTATACTGGGGCACTATACTAGCTATACTTGGGCACTATACTAGCTATACTGAGCACTTTACTAGCTATACTGAGACACTACCTACCCATACTGGGCACTATACTAGCTATACTGGGACACACTAGGGGGATCATGCGGCCAGCATTTCCTACCCCCGACTTATGAGGTTCAATCACTTTTTCCTGGTTTTTTAGGTAAAAGTTGGGGGGTCGGCTTATATGCGGGTCGGCTTGCTTGCGAGTATATACGGTATATTTAATCTAATAATATATAATAATAAATAGATGGAATATGTAAATGGCTGCATAGACGGGGAACGTGTGACTATGGAAACCCTGTTGGGCTAAAACCCTGTTGGGGTCAACCACCTCATTTCTTCTTTTGAATTTTATTATTGTTTTTAACCTACATTTATACATATCTGGGCGCCTCTTTACCCCAATTACCAAGCGATGATGTGTCCACTTCTGTGCAACTGCCATATAACACAGTAATCATATGTCAAAGAGAGAAAAACAGGGAGGGCACTGGTCTAGCATTACCATCAATATTTATTGCATGTAGATGGGTTACAGCAGAGGAGGCCCTACGTTTGGAAGCGCTCCCCCCATCTTACAACTGTTTTACGGGTGTCTAATTTCTTCAGAGGTACAACGAGGGGTGCAGGGAGGATGGTGTCTGCGCCATTCCACACTCCTGTTTTCAAATGAGCGTGGCTGCCCCTCTCCAATCAGGCGTCATCTACTTCTGTTTGGCCAGTACTTCACAAATATGAATGAACACACTGCAGTTATGGCCAATCAGCAGCGAGAGGGCTGGGGGATTGCACACTTTCGCAATACAGCCAATAGTGCCAACGAAAACCACTCCCCCCTCCTCATACCCATATACATCACCGCAGCCAATCCAAGTGTGTATGCCACACATCAACTGGATTAGGCAGAAGTAGATGGTGCATAAAGAAATCTCCACATGCAAAAGACTGAGTAAAATGTAGGCAAAATTTAAATTGCAGATTACGCAGTAATAATAGAAGAAAAAAAACAAAAAACAGACCCAATGGTGCATGTGGTCACACCCATGTGGCAGAGAGGGGGAGGAAGGAGGAGAGATGAATACGCAATAGCATAAAAAGAAAAATCCTTCAAAGGGAGGCTTATCTTATAGCTGAAACCAATGCTATAGGTAATTTTGTGTTTAATGATAAAAAATTACCTGGGGTGGGGGGGGGGGCGTGGCAACCTTTTTCCACCTCCAAATGGAGGATTTAGACAACTGCAACAGACGTAATAATCTGAGGCCATCCCGAATCCTATATAGACTTGAGGCCTACTGCTGCTAGGTTTTTTTTTAGCGTGCTTCTCCCTGACGTGGATCAAGACGCATTCATCTTTGATCAAATTCACTGAGCATTATGCCCAAAACCCCATGATAATCAGCCTCCTCGTGATGTGATGATGTGCTTTGAAGTGGATCTCCAGACTAAAATCTACTCAGCAGAACTGAAAAGGCTTGGTGTTTTTTTAATAGTTTCACAGCATCAGAACTTTTTTTTTTAGCTAAGCTCCGCTCCATCAAAGAAATCTGCCCGGGCTTTTTTACCCTGATGCTGTGCAAAGCATGATGGGATTTCTGATGTTCTTGTTGCCTAGCAACTGGGACGGGTGATCAGGAAAGTTGGAACTGTGTCTCACACTCCCTGTCGCCTCCTTTCAACCAAAAAGATGGCTGCCCCCATGAAATAACAAACATTTGCCTGTTCTTTTAAAACAGGGTGGGTAAGAGATTATATTACCTATCTATTTTAATTAACATAACTAATGTAACTTAATGACAGTATGTTTGTTTAGGCTGAAGTTCCTCTTTAAAGAGTTTTTATTAAAAGATAGGATGTTGCAGGCTGCTCGCAACACTCCGGATATACTGTTTGAAGACTTTAAGTTGCAACTCTTTCCTGATGTATCCCCTGTCGCCTTGGATAAACATTGGGCAATGAAAGATATTACTAAAGCCCTATCAGAAGCAAAAATCCGCTATCACTTGGGTTTTACTTTTAAATTGATAGTGTCTCACAATGGATCTCTTCTTGCCGCATCTACTCCAGAAGAGGGTGCCAAATTACTAGATCAGCTTGCATTAGCCCCTTGTCCAGCTCCTCTACCTCAGCGTCATCGCAGCATCTTTTCTATTTGGTCTCAAAGCCCTTCTACTATATCCCCAAGGTTACCTCACAAGGATGACTGATCTCCTTCACTACTGAATACGTAACTATGCTTCCTTTACCTGGGAACTTGTAATGGATTGCGGAGACACCGCCGCGCGGTCTGGCAGCGGGGCGGCTGTCTCCGCGTTCAGACCGGCGGTTTCCGCACAGCAGCATGCGTCTGGTTTGTCTGAGCCTTCTAGTGTACACAGATGGAGAGCTACGCGTGCGTGCGCGTAGAGGCAGGACCTTTATGCCAGTAGGAGAGTCATCAGCTGATCCCGGCGCAGTGCGTGATTGGCTGAGTGGTGCTGGGCGGCGCTGAGGAGCGCTGTACTATATGTACATCTTGCCTGTCAGTTGCTGGTTGTCTGCCGTTGCGAATACTTACGTGTAAGCACTCAGACCTCAGTCAGATCCCACAGTGTGTTAGAACCAGGAGGACCTGGGAATTCACACTTAGCCAGATTACTCTTGTGTTATACTTTAGACCAGTTCCGGGGTGTTGTGACCAAGGACCTCACACCCAAGCTTAGGGATACTGTGTCATTGCTGTGTTATACTTTAGACCAGTTCTGCGGTGTTGTGACCAAGGACCTCACACCCAAGCTTAGGAATACTGTGTCATTATTGTGTTATACCTCAAACTAGTTCCTGGGTGTCGAGACCAAGGACCTCACCCCTCAGGCTAGGACTCTGTTCTATTTCGGCTATGACTATTTGCTCCCTCGACTTCTCTATTGCTTTCGGATTCGGTACCTCTGCATATCTGCCTACCTGTTGCCAGACCCTGCCTGTACCCGGTTACCGAATCAGTCTTCTGTCTCTGTACCTCATCTGCTCGTGTGTTGCCGACCTGGCCTGCCCGACCTTCCAGGCTGTCACTCACTCCACCCTTGAGTGCTCAGTCTATCTGTACTAGCAGTGACACCATTCCACCTAAGCTGCACTTAGGACTCCTGCTCCTCAGAGTGTCCGGCCTGTTAGCAGCCAGTGGCCTCTTCCCCTGGAGTTTCCCTGGCTGCAGTACAGTGTACTAGATATCCCTGGTTGCCAGGTTCTCACTATTCTCTCTCACTAGGAGATAGTCTCTGCACTGCCCAGGGCCACTCTGCCCCTCAGGTGGTTATTGGCCGAGCTGCCTATATCTCCCGCTTCTCAAGAGATAGCCTACAGTTACACCAAACACTTACTCTTTATTAGGTGTCCAGAGGTTAGTCATACTTGTATTATTGGTGATTCTGCAGATCACCCATAATCAGGTATACATCTGTATTGTTGATGATTCTGCAGATCATCAATAATCAGATTCTCTCTGTGTGCTGACACCGATCGTTACAGAACTGAACTTTTTATTTTTTTATTTTTTTTATTGCTTTTTATATTACTTGTGATCTCCCTGGAACTTATTATAACACTTTTCAAATGGCTGAATAGTCTCCATGCCTTGACTGTTGTTTGTCTCCCTCCCCCACCCCACCCCTCACCTTTTGGGTTGCCTCACTAACTGTAGCAACTCTCCTGCACTCAGAGGTGATGTTTTCCTGGATGCATATTTCCTTTTATTAGGATGTCCAGAAGTTATGCAGTTATGGTATATGTTTAGTTTAACCACTTAAGGACCAGGCACATTTCTAATGATCGGTGCTGCGTGGGCTCTACAGCCCGCAGCACCGATCAGGATTACACCAGGGCGATCAGACTTCCCCCCCCCCCCTAGGGGGATGTCCTGCTGGGGGGTTGTGATCGCCGCCGGCCATTGGTGAGTAGTGGGGGGGGCTCCTCAAAGCCCCCCTCCGCAGCGTTTTCTGCCCTCTCCCGGCTTACCTCACTCCCCTCCTTTCCTTAGGCTGCGCAGGAGGGATATCCGTCCTGCGCATTGTGGGATAGGCTTCAGCCTATCATATGCCGGCAATCCCCGGCCAATCAGATGCCGGGGATTGCCGATCTGACTTACGGCGCTGCTGCGCAGCAGCGGCGTATAATGTAAAACAGCGGGGATTTCTTCCCCGTGTGTTTACATTACGTGTGCGAGCCGCAATCGGCGGCTCGCACACTGTTTACGGAGACACCGTCCGTGAACTGGCATGGAGCGGCCGTTTCCATGCTATACCACTAACGACCAGGCGCCTAGCTGGTCGTTAAGTGGTTAAATATGTGGAGAAGGGGGGTGGAGGCAGTGTAAAGAGTAAGGAGGATGGTACAACTACAAGTAGCCAATTTCATGTAACCAAAATTGGAAAATGTGGTGGTAAAAATATAACGTGCATGGTAACCAATGCTAGGAGCCTTGCAAAATAAATGGACAAACGAGTTCATTCTGATTAACAAAGGCTATGACATTGCGGGAATAACCAATACATGGATGGATGAAAGCCATGACTGGATAGCGAATTTAGAGGGATACAATGTGTTTAGGAAGGATAGAGCAGGGAAAACAGGTGGAGGGGTTTATATCTTTAAGAACTCTTTTACAGCTGTCATGAACGATGAGATGGATGAAGATTGTGAAGATGTGGAGTCAGTTTGGGTAAATATTCATGGTGGAAATAAAGGTTGCCAATTGCTTATTGGGGTATGCTACAGGCCACCACATATTCATGAAGCTGCAGAACTACAATTACGAAAGCAGATTGAAAAATCTGTAAGTAAAAATGAGGTCATAGTTATGGGTGACTTCAACTTTCCAGACATTGACTGGAGTATTGACGCTACCCATACTGGTAAATGCGGCAGATTTCTGGCAATACTACAGGACAGTTACCTGACTCAAATGGTAACGGAACCAACAAGGGGGAATGCGTTACTGGATTTGATTATTTCAAATAGTACAGATAATGTATCAAATGTGCAGGTTCAAGAACATTTGGGAAATAGAGATCACAACATAACGATCTGGTGCAAAAGTTGAGGATGCAAGGACTGGGGAAGAGGCTGTGTGCATGAATAGGAAACTGGCTAATGGACAGAAAAGAAAGCGTTTTGGTCAATGGATCATGCTCAAAATGGGTGGCTGTTAGCAGTGGGGTCCCACAGGGTTCAGTACTGGGTCCAGTACTCTGCAATTTATTTATTAATGATCTAGTAGATGCAGTAGAAAGCAATGTTGCTTTTTTTTTTTTTTTTTTTAGATGATACAAAATTGTGCAGAATCATCAACTCTCAGGAAGATAGTGACATATTGCAACAGGATCTGAATAGGATGGCTATATGGGCACATACATGGCAGAGATTAAATTCAATGTTGAAAAATGTAAAGTCATGCATTTTAGTCATACCAATGGTCTAGCACCATACAAAATAAACAGGATACAGATGGGGACATCAAACTTGGAGAAGGACTTAGGAGTATTCATCGACAACAAGTTAAATAATCGTATTCAATGCCAAGCCGCTGCAGCTAAAGCTAATACAATTTTGGGATGCATTAAAAGGGAAATAAAAACTCGGGATGCTAGCATAATATTGCCCCTGTTTAACTCTCTAGTAAGGCCACATCTGGAATATGGAATTCTGGGCACCACATTACAGGAAAGATATTGCAGTTTTAGAGCAGGTGCAGATACGAGCAACAAAATGGATATGAGGTATGGAAGGTCTCACTTACCAAGAAAGGTTAGATAAACTGGGTTTATTTAGTCTGGAGAAAAGACGCCTCAGAGGGGATCTAATTAACATGTATAAACAGGGCCGCCATCAGAAATTTTGGGGCCCCTCACACAACATCAAGCCTGGGCCCCCTACAGACTGCTGTGCACGCCCTCTAGCCACCCCAGTATAGCCAGTACAGTGCCCCAGTATAGCCAGTATAGTCCCCCAGTATAGCCAGTACAGTGCCCCAGTATAGCGCGCCAGTATAGTGCGCCAGTATAGCCAGTATAGTGCCCCAGTATAGCTAGTATAGTGCCCCAGTATAGCTAGTATAGTGCCCCAGTATAGCTAGTATAGTGCCCAGTATAGCTAGTATAGTGCCCCAGTATAGCCAGTATAGTGCCCCAGTATAGCCAGTATAGTGCCCCAGTATAGCCAGTATAGTGCCCCAGCATAGCCAGTATAGTGCCCCAGTATAGCCAGTATAGCGCACCAGTATAATGCCCCAGTATAGCCAGTATAGTGCCCCAGTATGGGTAGGTGGTGCCCCCCGCTCGTCCCCGCCGCTGTTGTTACCTTAACAGCGGCCGCTCTCCCCTCTCCGGCGCATGCACTTATTTCAGCAGCATCTCCCGGCTGCTGTGTGTGATGCGGCAGGAAGCAGGGCAGCGGCTTCCTGTAGTGTATCGCCGTTACTATGGGAACCGAGCCCTGCTTCCTGCTGCATCACACAGCAGCCGGGAGATGCTGCTGAAATAAGTACACACGCCGGAGAGGGGAGAGCGGCCGCTGCTAAGGTATTAACAGCGGCGGCCGCTGGGGGAGAGGGGGCAGAATTCAGTTCGGAAGAGGAGTCAGGAGGTTGATGCCTGGGGGGGGCCCGAGGCTGCGGGCCCTGGGCCCGCCCCGGGCCCGTGACGGAAGTCACAGCTGTACCCCCCTGATGACAAAAGCTTGGCGGATGAGCTTTTTGTCCCTAGGCCTTCTCAAAGGACTAGAGGACATGATCTGCGCATGGAGGAAAAATGTCTTAGCCATTTATTTAGGAAAGGGTTCTTTACAGTAAGAGTGATTAAGATGTGGAATGCATTGCCACAGGAAGTAGTTATGGCAAATTCTAGATTTGCTTAGATGCTTTCCTTGCGTTGAAAGACATGCATGGCTATAATTACTAGGTAATGCCCAGTAGTGTTGATTCAGGGATTTTATCTGATTGCCATCTGGAGTCGGGAAGGATTTTTTTCCCTTTTGGGGCTGATTGGACCATGCCTTGTAAGGGTTTTTTGCCTTCCTCTGGATCAACAGGAATATGTGAGGGAGCGGGCTGGTGTTGTACTTTGTTTTCTGGTTGAACTCGATGGACGTATGTCTTTTTTCAACCCAAATAACTAAGTAACTATGTTGTTATCCTGTGTTCCTTTTTGGCTTTGTTCAACCCTTGCTCCTTTCACGATACAAACTGAGCTATTAAGATGGTTGCACTTTTTTTCTCTGTATCTTGACAATGGTTAAAGTTATAACACAGAATGTTCAGGACCTAAATGAGCCCTGTAAAGGTGGAAAGCCTTCTCTTCTTATAAACTTATGGATGCATCCCTGCTATTCTTGCAGGAGACTCACTTTGTGCGTGACAAGCATCCTGTTTTTTGTTTTTGATAAGTCATACAGCCACTACCATTCCCTTTTGACCTACAAGACTCCTATAAAGACCCTAAGGGTCAGTTTTAGGTTCTCAGAGGCACTCTGGTAAACCACCAACTCTAATTAACTGTTACTAAGCTGCCCCTAATACTACTCTAACTGACTTTTTGACTAAATTGGCCTTTCTCCTTGAAAAGTACCCTTCTCTAATATTATTCTAGCTGGCGATTTTAATGTGGTAGCTAATCCTTCCTTTGATAGGAGTAATTTATCACCCTTTGCCCATTGTTTCCCCCGTAAACTACAGAGGCTCCTATCTCAAAACCAATTGGTCGATATCTGGCAGGCATTCAACATGGGATCCCGTGAATATACATTTTACTCCCATGCTAGAAAGTCCTGTGCAAGACTTGATTAGATATTTTTATCCCCAAGCCTCTCTGCTAATATTTCTGCATCTTCCATTGAGTTTTGTCCTTGGTCTGACCATAATCCAGTAATTGCTTTATTTCATACATTTGGCCCTTCTTCCTATTATAAATGTTGGCATCTCAATGATAGCCTCAGATTCAGACCGTTCTGAGATAGCAGCCTCTATTGAAGAATATTTTTGCTTTAATTCATCTCCTGAATTTTCCCCTGGTGAGATTCGGGTAGCCCACAAACCTGTTATTAGATATGTTTTAATCTCTAAAGGCATTGCAACCAAAAAGATTAGATCTCAAAAAATAATAACCCTTACCTCTGAATTAGGGGCTTTCAGGGACTTACCTGAACGCTCCCGCAATGAGGGCTCCCGCGGCGAGAGACAGGCCTTTCCGTCTTCTTCCACATCTGCGCGCGCAGCCCCTAGCAACGCCGGTATCCTTTCCAACGGGGCTGCGCGCGCCGCTCCTCACTTTGCGTTCCAGCGCTGGAAGGGGACGGATGTTTTGGAGCAAACGTCCGTCCTATTCAGTGAGAAAGAGGAAGAGTTGGTGTCAGCTGACACATAGGTAGGCTTTGTATTTAGTGTCAGCTGATCTATTAGTCAGCTGACACTCAGGCAGGGCTGTTATGTGGTGATTGGTGCAGAGAGTGAGTGGCCGGCCACTGATTGGTGGATGCTGATATTTAAGTCTGTTTGCTTCATTCACTTGTTGCCGGTGATAGCTTTGGATGTGTGCTTTTGCTGGGTGTGATATTTACTATTATTGAATTACCTGTGTACCGCCTGTACTGACCTTCTGCCTGATATTTGACTAATCTTGATTGCCGCCTGAACCGACCTCAGATTGCCTGACCTTGATATTGCCTGCCCCTTGTGTACCTCAATACTTTTGATATTATGTGTATGACCTCTGCTTGTTACTGGACTTTTGCTTATCTCCTGTTAGGTTCTGGTGAGTTACATAGTTCACTCTACGTACAGCTCCTATACCTTGCACCTACAAGGCCTGGGTGTAACCGAAGTCGGGCAGGTGTTATTTCCTCACCTCCCGTTGAAGCGGGGACGCGCCACATAGGGTGAAGAAGATGGAGTTAGATTGGGGCATAGGAGCTGAGCTGTGAGCTGATAACTTGCCAAGCCTGACAGGGGCCTTATATAAATCACATGGTAACTCCTCTGACCCGCTTCTAGCTCAGCTGTTACAACATAAGCGTACTGAACTAAATGTATAATTAAACAACAAAGCGGAAAAGGCTCTTACATTTATGAAAGCCAGATTTTTTTGCTTTATAGTCATAACCCTTCAACAATGTTTGCCTGGAAACTGAACGATTTTTATAAACCCCTCATGCTTATAAGTAGTGGAATGGTAGCCGCCTTGAAGTTTTACCTCAACAAGTAATCGCAATCTTTGAGAAGTTTTACGCTAATCTATGTGGTCAGTCTTCAACCATCGATGCCAGCCACGTTACTGCTTGGTTTTCTTCTTTACACGTCCCTAACTTTTCTGATGATCAATTGTCTTCTTTAAAGAGACTCTGAAGTCTCTTTTTTTCCCCTGTTTTTCTCATTAAATCCTGTTCAGCGTGAATGTCCATGTGAAATCGCCACATCCCCGCGGCAGATGGGTAATTTAGTTCTATGACTTTGCTGGTCGCAGATCATGCTGCTTTGACACACAGGGCTTCTCTTCCTGGAGAGGCTGAGCTTTGAGCTGTAGCTCAGCCTCTCCGCAATCTCCGTGAATCTCCGCCTCCTCCCCGCCCCCCTCAGTGAAAGAAGACTGAGAGGGACGGGGAGAGGCGATGGTCCGCATAGATTGATTGCAGAGGAGGCAGAGCTACAGCTGAAAGCTTTGCCTCATTGAGGAATTGAAGCCCTGCGAGCCACGGAGCTATGCAGATCTAACCCTGTGTAATAAATCACCCATCTGCCGCTGGGATGCTGCGATTTCACAGGGGCGTTTATCCTGAACAGGATTACATGACAAAAGCAGGGAAAAAATGCCCCTTTGACTCAGGTTGAGCTAGCAAAATCAATTAAAGATTTAAAGTCTACCTCTGCCCCAGGTCCAGATGGTTTTTCTTCCACCTATTATAAAAAGTTTGGACACCTATTAACCCCCCATTTAATACCCTTGTTCAATGCTGTCCTCATAGGTGGAGAGTTTCCCCCAGAAATGCTACAGGCAAATATGTCACTTATCCCCAAACCTGGGGTAGATTATACTCTTCCTAACAATTTTCGCCCTACCTCAATCATGAATAATGATGTTAAACTATTTTCTAAAACCCACTCGGTCAGGCTGGCATCAATGATTCATTCTTTAGTACAAAAAGAACAACTTAGGTATATACCTGGCTGACATGGTTATGATAACGTTTGATTAGCCCTTAATCTTATTCAGGATGCTGAACTTACTGACTCACGATTTCTTATGTTGAGCGATATTAACAAAGCTTTCGACTCGGATGGTTGGCAGTATTTACATCTGGTCTTACATCAATTTGACATATAGGGCTCCTTTTTATCTGCTCTTCATGCTTTATACGCGGATCCTAGCACATATATTCGCATACCAGGAGCTTGTTCCAATCCTATTGTATTGCGTAGAGGCACCTGCCAGGGTGTCCTTTGTCCCCTTTGCTTGTCGCTCTAGCTGTGGAGCCCCTGGCTGAAGCCATACGGCAACATCCTGATATTCATAGTTACAATGATGATCAGTACAAACTATCACCCTATGCAGACTTTTATTATTTCTATTGCAACCTGTCATATCCCTTCCAATTTTACTCCCTCTTTTAGATAAGTTTGCTCCATTTTCGGGACTTTCTGTAAATACTGCTAAGTCATCTGCTTTATCAATTAATCTTCCAAAACCTGCGGTTAAATTACAGGAGGCCAATTTTTATTTCAAATGGCAAAGTCATACATTTAAATATTTGGAGGTCTTTTTGATTCCTAGATTTAGCTCCCATTATGTGAGAGCAGAGGCATCCCTAGTTAAAGCAATGGACATCATTTCGTTGGTCATTTCTCAGGGTTGGGAATAAATTGGAATAAGTTCTGTTTGCTGCCAATAGATAGAACATCTCTTATTCTACCCCAAGTATGCTCAGATATACAAATAGTCAAATACTTGGGTATTAACTCACCAGATATACAGGCCTTTGAAACCCTAAATGTTACTCCCATTATAGGCAAAATAAGACAAAAACTTAAGACATTGGTTAAATTGTCTCCAGTAGCACAAATTAATTTACTCAAAATGGTTACGATGCCCCAAATATTATATATTTTACATAACGCTCTCGTATGGCTCCATCTTAAAGGGAAGGTCCAAGCAAAATAAAAAAATGAGTTTCACTTACCTGGGGCTTCTACCAGCCCCATGCAGCCACCCTGTGCCCTCGTAGTCACTCACTGCTGCTCCAGTCCCCCGCTGGCAGCTTGCCGACCTGGGAGGTCGGCGGGCCGCATTGCGTACATTTTTACGCATTCCCGCTAGTGCAGGAACATTAACACATAGATTTTTACGCATTACTGGTTCAATGCGTAAAAATGTATGCATTGAACCAGTAATGCGTAAAAATGTATGTGTTAATGTTCCTACATTAGCGGGAATGCGTAAAAATGTACGCAATGCGGCCCGCCGACCTCCCAGGTCGGCAAGCTGCCAGCGGGGGACTGGAGCAGCAGTGAGTGACTACGAGGGCACAGGATGGCTGCATGGGGCTGGTAGAAGCCCCAGGTAAGTGAAACTCATTTTTTTATTTTGCTTGAACCTTCCCTTTAAGTTCTTTAAAATTCTAGATGGAATATTTAGAGGCTTTATATGGTGCAGCGGAAGGATTAAAATTAAACTAGAACATCTACAATATCCTAAAGAAGAAGGTGAGTTAGCAGTGCCCAAACCCTGAGTCTATTATTTAGCCTCGCAGGCACAACATATTGTAGGTTGGAATGGAAGCTAGTTCCACCAAGAATTTACCTTTTAAAGCACACACTATCACACTGCCACAGAAAGTTTGGGACAGATTGAGATTTCTGCAAAATATTGATGGGTATACAAGTTATTCTCCTTTGGTAGGCAATACCAGACTGCCAGAACTAAAGCAATTGGATTTTTTTGAAAAGATGGGTTGAGGGGGGGGATTGACTCGATACTGCAAATATTAGAAAATAATACTCTTTGCAAGATTGAAGCTAAATTGGATGTCCCCAAAAACCTGTTACTGGAGTTTCATTATAATCAATTAGCGCATGCCATGAGGAAACAAAAACTGTCTTTTGATTTATGTCTTTCCACTATACCGGTATTCAACTTAATTAGTCAATCTTCGTCCAGGAGTGGTTTCATTTCCTCATGTTATTCGTTTCTTTTAAAATTATTTTTAAAGAAATATCCTCTTGTGTTGAAGGATGGGTTCATGATTTGGGGTCTTGAATGAAGAGGAATGGAAGGACATTCTTCAGGCAATTTCATTAATGTCTTCTAATGCAACACAAAAACTTACTCAACTTAATAAAGTACATAGAAATTGTCTGACACCAAAAAGATTGTATGCATGGGTAGAAGAGACGCTCCTATATGTGATAGATGTTCTAGAGACCATGGTGACCTTATACACATGTTATGGAGATCCCAAGTTACACAGGTATTGGAATACAGTTTTGAATACATTAGATATGGTTGCTAATCCAGTTATTCCAAGAACCGATCATGTTTATTAATGTTCTTCTTTCTAACACAAAAATGGATGAATATGTCTAAATACTGGTATAACATGCACTTTTTCAAGCTAGAAAATTAATTTGATTATTTTTGGAAACAACCACATCCTCCTAAGGTGGATGAGTGGTTAACACATGTAAATACCTATTTAAAACTGGAAAAAAATTATCTATGCACATAGAGGGGCTCCACAAAAATTTGAAAAGATTTGGGGTCCATGGTTGGATACTCTTGGTATAGCAGATTTTGAATTAGTAAGAAGTAGATTGACAGGTCCTAGTAAACTTATTGGTCTGTATTTTTCTTCTTGAAATAGCTATTTGTACTGATTTATATATTTTTTCTAAAACATGTATGATAAAAAGTAAGAGGCACACTGCTGCACTTTTATACAAAGAAAATGTATGTAATAATGATGCCATATCTTTTTGTTTTAATAAAGCCGGAATAAAAAAATAATATATATATATATATATATATATATATATATATATATATATATATATATATATATATATATATATATATATATATATATATATCCCTCTTTGAGAATAATTACCCCCCCCCCCCCCCCTTTTTTTTCCAGACTTTGTAAATATCTCAGACTGGTCAAATTATATGATTAGTTGGCTGGGTAGGAACTTGGCTTGTAAAATGATCCTTTTACCAAAGTTATTCTACTATTTTAGAACACCTCATGTGCTGCTTTGTAGAAGACAACTTGCCCAAACTCAGGCCCAGTTTAAAAAAATTGTTTGGAATAACAAACCACCCACAATTCGCTCTGTTTTATATCAACACAAATTTTCTGGGTGCATTGGTGGCTAATTTATGGTCTTATTATTTAGCTGCTCGCACCTCTCAACTGTTGGATTGGAGCCCGGCCTCTGACTCTATCTTCAAATAGAAAGATAATTGCAAACCTCTTGTTCCCTCAATAAGATTGTAGCTCATGCCCTTAAATTATGGCATCTTGCCCAATCATCATTCCACCTTGCCCCTATTCCCTCGACTTAAATGTTTCGATATTGTCAGATTAAACACTACTTTCAATACCTATATAATCCAATCCCACAAATTCCCCTCCAACCATTTGAAACCCTATATTATTTTCAAGGACGAAGTAAGGGCTCTATTTCTACAAGTAATCAGTTGATGGTTAATACGGGCCTAGATAATAAGCTATCCTACATGCAGCAATGGGATCAGGAAATGGGAGAAGAACTTGACCTTATGGTCCAAAATCTGGGCTAATGTTGCTTCAACTTCTTCTTCTAATATCCTGAAAGATACTATTAACCACTTTGCATCCAGACCTTGTTTTCCCCTTATTGACCAGAGCAGTTCTTACGCTTTAACGGTGTCCCTGTTTAATCACCAATAACTTCACCTGTACTCGTGCCACTTAAATGATCTATATATTGTTTTTTTCAAGACAAACTAAGCTTTCATTGGGGGTATTTGGTCCCAAAAAAAATATTCCTCTCTATGCATTTTAATGGGTAAAAGGGGGAAAAAATTAAAAAAATGCATTATTTCTCAATTTTGACCAATTTCTGTTTAAAAAAAAAAGCTCGATTGACATAAAAACTGTGCCACCAGTTAAAGTCGCCCCAATATAGATATCCAGATGTGTCCCCAGTATCACCCCCCCAGTATAGCCAGATGTGTCCCCAATATCAGCCCCCCCCAGCATAGCCAGATGTGTCCCCTGTGTTTGCCACCCCCAGAATAGATTGACAGATGCACCCCCAGGAATAGTTACCCTCTTTATAGCCAGATGTGTCCCCGGGATCAGGATTACCCCATTATAGCCGGATGTACCCCCAGGATTAGTGCTGCCCCCCATTATAGCCAAATGTGCCCCCAGTATTAAGTTATGCCCCCCCCCCCCCCAGGTGCCCAGACGTGCAAAATTTGTAAACCCCCTCAACTTTGTTACTAAGATGTCCCCCAGTTACTCTGTATACCCCCCCTTTGCATATCCCCCCCTCCCCCCAAGAATCCATAGCCAGATGCCCCCCCACCAGGCAGCCCCCTCCGTGCAGAAATAGTAAAAAAAAAATGCACAAGCAAGCAGCCTCACTCACCTTACGTCGGTCCTGCGACTATCCTGAAGCCTGATCCTCCGATCACCGCTCTGCAGTCAGCCGCATATTGCTGGTAACTCGGGTTCGGGGTTGATGACGTCATCAAGCCGGGACCCGGGTTACCGGCAATATGCGGCTGACTGCAGAGCGGTGATCGGAGGATCAGGCTTCAGGATAGTCGCAGGACCGAGATAAGGTGAGTGAGGCTGCTTGCTTGTGCATTTTTTTTAACTATTTGTGCGCCGAAGGGGACAGATGAAGGATCGCTGCAGTTCACTACTGCAACGATCGTTCATGGGAGGGGGGTGGACTAATTGGCCAAAAGGGAACATGTTCCCTTCCACCAATTAGTAATGCAGCTGACAGTGCCGGAGGGTGCGCTCTGAAGCACACCCGACCGTGCACAGCAGAACTGCAACCAGGTCAGTATATCTACGTGGCTGTGGCTTGGAGGGTGCCACAGCTGACGTAGATATTCTGTAGTAGTGGGGAAAGTGGTTAAATTTATGCTCAGATAGTATTATTCCCCGGTTAGACTACATAGTATTTCCTTCAGCCTCATCCTTATGTTTCCAGGGTTGTGGCAGTTTAGGCACACTTTCCCATATTTTTTGGGACTGCCCAATAGCCCAGGTGTTTTGGGCAAACTGGGATATTTTAGCCTCCTTAATTTTCCCTGTACCTGTTAATATTACCAAAAACAAGCATTATTGTTCTCCACTAACACTACTGCCCCTGCAAATTTTCAAAAATTGTATAGATATTTGCTTTTGTCTGCCTTATGGGAGATTGCTTCTAAAAGGAAATCACCTGATCTTACCATCTCAACGATCACCGACCGAATGCATATCATCAGGCTTTCTGACTTTTTTATGCCTCGATTGACAACTTGGATAAATTCAACTTGATCTGGGATCCCTGGACTACTTACTGTGACAAATTAATTCCATTAGCCCTGGTGCCTGTAGCCTTCACCGCCTCTTGATTTAAAATGCTTTGTGATTGTTGGTTTTTCTGAGCTCGTTGTATAAGATATTACTCTGTTATTATCCTGTTTGCAACCCAAGTACTTTCACAATTACTGACCCACAGACTGGGTTTTGTATTCCTGTATTAATGCTCTGATTACCTTGTACTGCAATCTTCTTGGATTGAATAAAGCCCTTGTGAATTATAAAAAAATGACCTGGGTTGCTTCCTGGAGCTGTATTAAATTGGCCTGTTTGGGATCTAGATGCTATAGAATGATGATAGGTGCAAAATTGGACTGTTGATTCAGTAATGATATTTGTGTTTTTTAAATTTGTTATTGTATGCTCTTCTCTGCTTCCTCCTCCCTCCCCCTCCCTGCCACCTGGGTGTGACCTCATGCACCAATTTCTCGTTGGTCTATGCTCCCAGTTCATCCTTCTAACCTTTTGGTTCCTGTTTTCTCTTCTATTCTATAATATTGCATAATCTACAATGTAGAATATGCCCACTGGTCAGTTTGCCTTTGCATGTTGGGATTTCTTTATGCTCCATTTATTTCCGCCTAGTCCAGTTGATGTGTGCCATACACAGTTGGATTGGCTGCAGCAAAGTATGTTGGTATGTGGAGGGGGAGTGGCTTTCATTGGAGCTATTGGCTACATTGCAGAGGTGTGTCACCCCCAGCCCAATTAATATTCATGGTGATGCTAGACCAGTGCCCACCCTGTTTATCTCTCTTTGATATATGATTACTGTGTGGTATGGCAGTTGCACGATAGTGAACACACCATAAGTGACAAGTCTACAAAGTGGTCTGTGCCTGGTTGTTGAGTGCTGGTCACGGTTTCTGCTATTCAGTATTGATGAGTCCAGTATTACAGCTAGGCAGCCAGGAAACTGTTCCTCTAGGAATGCTCGGACCTGACACCCATAATGTGGTGGTGCACAATCTTGCTGGAAAAACTCAGGGAACATGCCAGCTTCAGTGTATAAAGAGGGAAACGCATCATCATGTAGCAATTTCGCATATCCAGTGGCCTTGAGGTTTCCATTGATGAAGAATGGTCCCACTATCTTTGTACCCCATATACCACACCATACCATCAATTTTTTTTTGTTCCAACAGTCTTGGAGGGATCTATCCAATGTGGGTTAGTGTCAGACCAATAGCGGTGGTTTTGTTTGTCAACTTCACCATTCACATACAAATTTTTGTTCTGCCCATTCTGCAAATTCAGTGCGCCGATCTGGGTCATCCTCATAGAGATGCTGCAGTAGCTGGAATTTGTAATGGTGCCATTTGTGAGTAGCTAATATCCGCAAAAAGGATGTTCGACGAATGCCACTCTCCAGTGACATGCGGCGAGTGCTACGCTGTGGGCTCTTGCTGAATGAAGCTAGGACAGCTACTGATGTATCTTCATTAGTGACAGATTGCATGCGTCCACATTTTGGCAAATTCAACACTGAACCAGTTTCACGAAACTTAGCAAGCAGTTTGCTAACTGTAACATGGGCGATGGGTGGTCTCGTAGGGCGTCTTGCATAGAAATCTGCTGCAATGACCCGGTTACTGCGTTCACCAGACATCAACACAATTTCTATCCGCTCCTCATGTGTTAACCTCGGCGACATGTCAATGGCTGTAAACAAAGATAAACTTGTAAATAACTCATGAAAGAATAAAGTAATGTTAAAACCAAGCACACCATTGTTGTTCTTGTGAAATTCCCAATAAGTTTGATGTGTCTCTTCCTATTGAAAAAACAAAAGTTGGATTCAAAATGGCTGCCATGGTCACCACCCATCTTGAAAAGTTTTCCCGCTCACATATACTAAAGTGCCACAAACAGGAAATTACATTTCAACTGTGGATAATTAGTTGACAACACGTTTAAAGTGGTATATTTGACTGACTGATGAGATTTTGCTAAATATCTTATTGAGGAAAATAGATGTTTGCGTATTGTTTGCGTTTTTCTTCAGTTTTTTTTCCAAATATGCAATATTTAAAATGTTAAATTTGAAACTTTGCAACCATAGAATTCTGAAGAAAGAAAGTTTGACTTTTGAGTGGATATATTAGGGAAACAAATATCTTCTGGTCTCTCATAGGTATAGAAAATTACAAAATTGCTTTATTTTATTTTGGAAATTCGTACGTCAAAATTGCAGACCAACCAATTAAAATCATTTAAAACACGGCCAGGGTAGAGCGCTCACTCAATAAATCACACCTTACACACCATTACAATCATACACCCCTTCTGGTACCGGTACCATTAGTCCTTATCTTCAGAGAGGGGGAGATAGTTTAAGTGTAGGTAGATATAATTGAACAACTTCAGCTTGCAATGCTGCAGTAACGGGTTAAGCCGGTGTATGGAGTGATCTCACCACATGCGTTATGTCCTGTCGGGTTCCGTCTCAACTCCAGATTCCACCATCTACAGGGCTGCTGCAAGGTGTTTGACTGCTGTCCAGATTACCGGTAATCCTCGGTAGTCGGCTATCTCGCTCAACCCAGTCCGCCAGAGCCTTCTCGGGAAGCGGATGCCGACCTCCTATCACGTTGCTGCAGCTGCCGCCGATAGTTTGGAGCGCTCAAGGCCGCGGAATTTGCACCCGCCCATCGACGCATTGCGCCCGCCCACTTGCGAGCTTCGTCAGGATATATAACTGAACGTAAGCTCCAATTGCTTTTATTTGCTTTGCAGCCTTATCAAATGGCTTCTTGTACTCTGTTGGGACTACAATCACTATGAGATTGTCAATAAACTTCCACCTTGCTACAAGAGTAATTATCTGTACAAAGCAAGAACCTTTGTTTTTATTTTTAACATCTGGACTAATACAGTCACTTATAGCAAACTGTGATGGTTCTATTTAACATAAACAAAATAAAAAGTTATCCATGACCAAGCAAAATGACATTACAACTATATGTCCAAAAAATACCAACATTTTATAAGGGACTTGTCTCAAACAATAAAAACATTTAAAACTAAGCAGCAATTGGCATAGCACAAAATATCAATATAGCATGAAATAAATAGTAATGGGCAGGCGACTATATACTCAATAACCACCCACAAACAGACCCAGTACAGCAAGTGCCAATAATCCATAGTCACAAGGTCTGGAAAGGGAGAGTGAAAGGAGAAGAGAGCACAGATGAAGGCTGCCTTACCCAATAAAGATGCAGGATCGATCTGCCGACACGCTCTGCTGTCTCACATGTTACAAAACGACCAGTTTCTGCGTCGGAGATAGGGGAATAAACAAGCGGTGGTCCTTAAATACTATAACCGCTAATGGAATTAGTGGGCGTGGCCATGCCCTCTAAAATCACAGTGCCAAGCATCATCACGTGACGTGCAGCCGCCGATTCGTCTCGTGAAGTACTATACTGATCTGGGAAGACAGGGCTCCATAATATATAGTAAAAATAGGAGAAAAAGATGAATTTAGAGTACAGATATATATTTAGATGCAATGGGGGGAATAAAATGAGCAATAAGAAATAAGTAAATCTTACAAGATATGGAAAAATACAACAAAACAAAGCACACTGTGATTGTACGTACATGTCATTACAAATCATTACAAATGCAGTTTGAATATCATACACATTGATCTGCCATCTAGTGGAGGAATAAATAACCAAATCAAATTGTCTAAATAGTTACAATATATAAAAAAAATCAATGCCAATATTTAATATATTGCAACTATTTACACAATTTGGTAATCTATTTTCATATGCACTTTATGTACAGTGGTGTGAAAAACTATTTGCCCCCTTCCTGATTTCTTATTCTTTTGCATGTTTGTCGCACTTAAATGTGTCTGCTCATCAAAAACCGTTAACTATTAGTCAAAGATAACTTAATTGAACACAAAATGCAGTTTTAAATGATGGTTTTTATTATTTAGTGAGAAAAAAAAACTCAAAACCTACATGGAGCTGTGTGAAAAAGAAATTGCCCCCTGAACCTAATAACTGGTTGGGCCACCCTTAGCAGAAATAACTGCAATCAAGCGTTTGCGATAACTTGCAACAAGTCTTTTACAGCACTCTGGAGGAATTTTGGCCCACTCATCTTTGCAGAATTGTTGTAATTCACCTTTATTTGAGGGTTTTCTAGCATGAATCGCCTTTTTAAGGTCATGCCACAACATCTCAATAGGATTCAGGTCAGGACTTTGACTAGGCCACTCCAAAGTCTTCATTTTGTTTTTCTTCAGCCATTCAGAGGTAGATTTGCTGGTGTGTTTTGGGTCATTGTCCTGCTGCAGCACCAAAGATCGCTTCAGCTTGAGTTGACGAACAGATGGCCGGACATTCTACTTCAGGATTTTTTGGTAGACAGTAGAATTCATGGTTCCATCTATCACAGCAAGCCTTCCAGGTCCTGAAGCAGCAAAACAACCCCAGACCATCACACTACCACCACCATATTTTACTGTTGGTATGTTGTTCTTTTGCTGAAATGCTGTGTTACTTCTACGCCAGATGTAACGGGACACGCACCTTCCAAAAAGTTCAACTTTTGTCTCGTCGGTCCATAAGGTATTTTCCCAAAAGTCTTGGCAATCATTGAGATGTTTTTTAGCAAAATTGAGACGAGCCTTAATGTTCTTTTTGCTTAAAAGTGGTTTGCGCCTTGGATATCTGCCATGCAGGCCATTTTTGCCCAGTCTCTTTCTTATGGTGGAGTCGTGAACACTGACCTTAATTGAGGCAAGTGAGGCCTGCAGTTCTTTAGATGTTGTCCAGGGGTCTTTTGTGGCCTCTCGGATGATTTTATCTGCGCTCTTGGGGTAATTTTGGTCGGCCGGCCACTCCTGGGAAGGTTCATCACTGTTCCATGTTTTTGACATTTGTGGATAATGGCTCTCACTGTGGTTCACTGGAGTCCCAAAGCTTTAGAAATGGCTTTATAACCTTTACCAGACTGATAGATCTCAGTTACAGTACTTTTGTTCTCATTTGTTCCTGAATTTCTTTGGATCTTGGCATGATGTTTAGCTTTTGAGGTGCTTTTGGTCTACTTCTTTGTGTCAGATAGCTCCTATTTAAGTGATTACTTGATTGAAACAGATGTGGCAGTAATCAGGCCTGGGGGTGACTACAGAAATTGAACTCAAGTGTGATAAACCACAGTTAAGTTATTTTTTAACAAAGAGGGCAATCACTTTTTCACACAGGGCCATGTAGATTTGGAGTTTTTTTTTCTCACTAAATAATAAAAACCATCATTTAAAACTGCATTTTGTGTTCAATTATGTTATCTTTGACTAATAGTTAATAGACTAATAGTTAACGGTTTTTGAGCAGAAACATTTAAGTGTGACAAACCTGCAAAAGAATAAGAAATCAGGAAGGGGGCAAATAATTTTTCACACCACTGTGTGTATATATATATATATATATATATATATATATATATATATATATATATATATATATATATATGTATGTATAAATATATTTATGTATATAGATATCATATATGTATATTTATACTAAATCGTTTTTTTTTTATATATATAAAAACCGGATAATACATAAACATATATGTGCCTGATTCCTCAACACAAACACCTTTACAACAGTATTGCAGGCATTCATAAAAAGGTTGTAGTAAAAAATACACCACACAGAGCAACACACAGCTGCAGCGCTTGTATGTTTGTGTGCTCTGTGATGCCGCCGCTAGATTGCTCAGATAGGAAAGCCGGACATGGTTACCATAGAAACGGACAACAATAGGTGTCCGTTTCATTGCCAGCATAGGGAAAGGGGTCCTTGGCGGCCGGGCAGCGTAACTACACACAACCGCTCTGAGTAACGTCGCACCCTGCACGGAGGAGGCTGCGACCATCACTTTACGTCGGCTGCTGTGCTCAGTAACTGCTCTATAGAGCGGTTACAAAATGGAAAAACCGAAAAGAAATGGCCAGAGGGGTACAGTATAACGGCAACTCCCAAACCACTACAAGATTCCTCCCTATTGCAGAATGGTATGAACTAGCTTGGCGTCGGAAAGGTACAACTGCTGACGTGATTAGATGTATCTAAATGTTTACTGCCTGCAAACCAATACTTTCAAATAACAATGCATAATGTGCAAAATCAGTCCTGCATCAACTAATATGTATGCTAAAATGTTTAAAAAAGAGGATTTTAGCAATAGTGCCCCTTTAATGATTTGTAGGCTCTATTTGTATTGCTTTTTAGTTCTATTTAACATGTCTGTTATAAGCCCATGGCATGCTTATGTTTTATAAGTATGTGTAATCAAGATGAAAATGTACACAATCCTTCCAATATAGAATTGCAAATTATAAACGTTGAGTTTTTAGTTTAGATGGATGCATTTATACTTTTTTAAGACAAATTCACTTTTGTTTCTTTCAGATATTGTATTCTTTGGGGAAAGCCTACCGTCCCGGTTTTTTTCAACTTTAAAGTCAGTAAGTATGCACCGTTGCACCAACGCCAAAAAATTTACATTTTCAATTCAATAAAACACCTACTTTTTACTGCATTGGTTCAGTCCCTCATTGCATTCCTGACGTTTTATGTTTCGTGAAGTTGTCAGGTTCTATAGCCCTTGAGCATCTCTTCCAACATATTCTTATGTTGATTGAAACACCTTCTGAGTTTAATAGAAGCCTTCTTTGAATTGCACTGTCCTGTGTTTTTAATAAAAGTACCCAATTAGTGGTGTTTTTCTCAGAGGAGGTAAAAGTCTATCTTTTATCTCTTCCTTTTTAACCACTTAAGGACTGCAGTCATAAAACCCCTTAAGGACCAGAGCCTTTTTTCCCATTCAGACCACTGCAGCTTTAACGGTTTATTGCTCGGTCATACAACCTTCCACCTAAATGAATTTTACCTCCTTTTCTTGTCACTAATACAGCTTTCTTTTGGTGCTATTTGATTGCTGCTGCGAGTTTTACTTTTTATTATATTCATCAAAAAAGACATGAATTTTGTCAAAAAAATGACTTTTTTTACTTTCTGTGCAGACATTTTTCAAATAAAGTAAAATTTCCTATACATTTGAGCGCGAAAGTTATTCTGCTACATGTCTTTGATAAAAAAAAAAAAACATTCAGTGTATATTTATTGGTTTGGATAAAAGTTATAGCGTTTACAAACTATGGTGCAAAAAGTGAATTTTCCCATTTTGAAGCATCTCCTACTTTTCTGAGCACCTGTTATGTTTCATGTGGTGCTAAAATTCCAGGATAGTATAAATACCCCCCAAATGACCCCATTTTGGAAAGCAGACATCCCAAAGTATTCACTGAGAGGCATGGTGAGTTCATAGAAGATTTTATTTTTTGTCACAAGTTAGCGGAAAATGACACTTTGTGACAAAAGAAAAGGGAAAAAAAAGTTTCCATTTCTTCTAACTTGCGAAAAAAAAATGAAATCTGCCACGGACTCACTATGCTTCTCTCTGAATACCTTGAAGTGTCTACTTTCCAAAATGGGGTCATTTGTGGGGTGTGTTTACTGTCCTGGCATTTTGGGGGGTGCTAAATTGTAAGCACCCCTGTAAAGCTTAAAGGTGCTCATTGGACTTAGGGCCCCTTAGCGCAGTTAGGCTGCAAAAAAGTGCCACACATGTGGTATTTCCGTACTCAGGAGAAGTAGTATAATGTGTTTTGGGGTGTATTTTTACACATACCCATGCTGGGTGGGAGAAATATCTCTGTAAATGACAATTTTTTGATTTTTTTTACACACAATTGTCCATTTACAGAGAGATTTCTCCCACCCAGCATGGGTATGTGTAAAAATACACCCCAAAACACATTATACTACTTCTCCTGAGTACGGCGATACGACATGTGTGACACTTTTTTGCAGCCTAGGTGCGCTAAGGGGCCCAACGTCCTATTCACAGGTCATTTTGAGGCATTTGTTTTCTAGACTACTCCTCACGGTTTAGGGACCCTAAATTGCCAGGGCAGTATAGGAACGCCACAAGTGACCCCATTTAGAAAGAGGACACCCCAAGGTATTCCGTTAGGTGTATGGTGAGTTCATAGAAGATCGTATTTTTTGTCACAAGTTAGTGAAAAATGAAACTTTGTGAAAAAACAATAAAAATCAATTTCCGCTAACTTTTGACAAAAAATAAAATCTTCTATGAACGCTTCATACACCTAACAGAATACCTTGGGGTGTCTTTTTTCTAAAAAGGGGTCACTTGTGGAGTTCCTATACTGCCCTGGCATTTTACGGGCCCAAAACCGTGAGTAGTCTGGTAACCAAATGTCTCAAAATGACTGTTCAGGGGTATAAACATCTGCAAATTTTCATGGCAGGTGGTCTATGAGGGGGCGAATTTTGTGGAACCAGTCATAAGCAGGGTGGCCTCTTACATGACAGGTTGTATTGGACCTGATCTGATGGATAGGAGTGCTAGGGGGGTGACAGGAGGTGATTGATGGGTGTCTCAGGGGGTGGTTAGAGGGGAAAATAGATGCAATCAATGCACTGGGGAGGTGATCGGAAAGGGGGTCTGAGGGTTTGGCCGAGTGATCAGGAGCCCACACGGGGCAAATTAGGGCCTGATTTGATGGGTAGGTGTGTTAGGGGGTGACAGGTGGTGACAGGAGGTGATTGATGGGTGACTCAAGGTGTGATTAGTGGGGGGAATAGATGCAAGCAATGCACTGGTGAGGTGATCAGGGCTGGGGTCTGAGGGCGTTTTGAGGGTGTGGGCGGGTGATTGGGTGCCCTAGGGGCAGATAGGGGTCTAATCTGATGGGTAGCAGTGACAGGGGCTGATTGATGGGTGATCAGTGGGTGATTAGATGGCAGAACAGATGTAAACAATGCACTTTGGAGGTGATCTGAGGGTAGGTCTGGGGCAAGCTGATGGTGTGGGTGGGTGATCATATTGCCCGCAAGGGGCAGGTTAGGGGCTGATTGATGGGTGGCAGTGACAGGGGGTGATTGATGGGTGGCAGTGACAGGGGGTGATTGATGGGTGGCAGTGACAGGGGGTGATTGATAGGTGATTGACAGGTGATCAGTGGGTTATTACAGGGAAGAACAGATGTAAATATTGCACTGGCGAATTGATAAGGGGGGTCTGAGGGCAATCTGAGCGTGTGGGGCGGGTGATTGGGTGCCCGCAAGGGGCAGATTAGGGTCTATTCTGATGGGTAACAGTGACAGGTGGTGATAGGGGGTGATTGATGGGTAATTAGTGGTTGTTTACAGGAGAGAACAGATGTAAACACTGCACTTGGGAGGTGATCTGATGTCGGATCTGCGGGCGATCTATTGGTTTGGGTGGGTGATCAGATTGCCCGCAAGGGGCAGGTTAGGGGCTGATTGATGGGTGGCAGTGACAGTGGGTGATTGATGGGTTATTGATAGGTGATTGACAGGTGATTGACAGGTGATCAGTGGGTTATTACAGGGAAGAACAGATGTAAATAATGCACTGGCGAATTGATAAGGGGGAGGGGGGGTCTGAGGGCAATCTGAGCGTGTGGGCGGGTGATTGGGTGCCCGCAAGGGGCAGATAGGGGTCTAATCTGATGGGTGGCAGGGGGTGATTGATGGGTAATTAGTGGGTGTTTAGGGTAGAGAACAGATGTAAACACTGCACTTGGGAGGTGATCTGACGTTGGATCTGCGGGCGATCTATTGGTGTGGGTGGGTGATCAGATTGCCCGCAAGGGGCAGGTTAGGGGCTGATTGATGGGTGGCAGTGACAGGGGATGATTGATGGGTGGCAGTGACAGGGGGTGATTGACAGGTGATCAGTGGGTTATTACAGGGAAGAACGGATGTAAATATTGCACTGGCGAATTGATAAGGCAGGGGTCTGAGGGCAATCTGAGCGTGTGGGCGGGTGATTGGGTGCCCGCAAGGGGCAGATTAGGGTCTAATCTGATGGGTAACAGTGATAGGTGGTGATAGGGGGTGTTTAGAGTAGAGAACAGCTGTAAACACTGCACTTGGGAGGTGATCTGATGTCGGATCTGCGGGCGATCTATTGGTGTGGGTGGGTGATCAGATTGCCCGCAAGGGGCAGGTTAGGGGCTGATTGATGGGTGGCAGTGACAGGGGGTGATTGATGGGTGATTGACAGGTGATCAGGGGGGATAGATGCATACAGTACACAGGGGGGGGGGGGTCTGGGGATAATCTGAGGGTTGGGGGGGTGATCAGGAGTACCCAGGGGGCAGCTTAGGGACTAAAAAAAAAAATAGCATTGACAGACAGTGACAGGGAGTGATTGATGGGTGATTAGGGGGGTGATTGTGTGCAAACAGTGGTCTGGGGGGTGGGCAGGGGGGGGGTCTGAGGGGTGCTGTGGGCGATCGGGGGCAGGGGGGGCAGATCAGTGTGTTTGGGTGCAGACTAGGGTGGCTGCAGCCTGCCCTGGTGGTCCCTCGGACACTGGGACCACCAGGGCAGGAGGCAGCCTGTATAATACACTTGGTAAACATTACAAAGCGTATTATACGCTTCCTATCCGGCGATCGTCGGGTTAACAACCCGCCGGCACTTCCGATTGGCCGGCGGGTTGACGTCGCGGGTGGGCGGAGCCTATTGCCGGCGGATGCGCGCGCATCCCTGCGCGCGGTCCCCGGCAAAACAGTGCCCCAGGACCTGACGCCATTCTGCGTTACATGGTCCTGGGGCTGCACTTTGCTGCCGCCAATATGAAGTAGGCGGTCGGCAAGTGGTTAAAGAGACTCTGTAACAAAAATTTCAGCCTTATTTCTTCTATCCTATAAGTTCCTAAACCTGTTCTAATGTGGTCTACCTTACTGCAGCCTTTCCTAGTTGCACAGTGGCTGTATTATCTCTGTTATATAATCTACTCTTCTTTCCTCTGACTGCTTTGTCAGGCTCAGGCACTCAGGCAGGAATGTGCTGCTCTGTAATAGGATAGAAGCTATACACACCCTCTCCACGCCCCCTGCAGGCTATGTGTGAGTCACAGACTGAGCTCCCCTCAGCCTATCACACTCTGGTTAGCAGCCATGTCTTTTGTTTGTAAACACTGCCTAAAACTGGCAATTACAAGCCAGGATCGCAGCAGGGAGTGGCAGAAACAGCACAGAGGAGCCCAGGAGAACATAATGAATAGAATGGTATGCTTTTTATTGTAAGAATTTTAGAGTACAGATTCTCTTTAAGCAGTTTTTAACTATTTTATTTGTCTTGGTACAGTACCTTTCATGCTAATATCCTGTCTATATAGATTTATTTTGACACATGTAAAGTGTTAAAGTGTGTTCATACTAGGACGCAAACGCAATGTATGCATAAATGGCACAGTAAGTGAATCCACTCAGAATGCAAACACACCCTGAGTGGATGCGCTGGCGTCGTTAACATTGGCTGCTGTGTTTTCGTCACCACCCGCACGCGCACCCATCCCCCATTTTTTCCATTTCTTTTCCTGTTGTCTATGTCGTTGCCGCTTGTCCAGAAACCAAGAAGCAAGGGGCTTCCCATTGTTTTATATATATAAGAATTTTTTTTAAAAAAAGCAATGTGAATCCTACCTAGCTACAATAAAGATTCTCATACACGTATGTTATGGCCAGAACCCGAAGTCTGGCCACTTTGGGCTCTGGCCGGTCAAAACTAGAAGTGGCTGTCTCACTGTGGCCAATGTGAGAAATGAATTACATCCGTCCGGTTGAATTAATTACCGGATAATAAATGAGTTTGATTTCCCGGTGGGTGAGTAATTCTCCTCGGATCTGGCTCCTCCCCCTGTCCTCCTCCTATCGACCTCTGACAGCCGGGGACACGCACATTCCCCCAGCTTTTACACCGCCACTGTGGAATCGATCCTCTGCTCCACCATCATTGACTGGTATGCAGGGGCAACCGTAAGCAAAAAGTACAAACTTTACAGAATAATCAGCACTGCGGAAAATATCATAGGATTGCCCCTGCCAAATCTAGACCTCATTCAACACTGCCAGAATAAGGATGAGGGCCACAGGGATTTCACACGACCACTCCTACCCTGGCAGCCGTTTCTTCAAGCTTTTTCCATCTTGCTGCCGCTTTAGAGCCATCCCTTCCAGAACCACCAGGTGCAGGAGCACCTTCTTTCCCGAGGGTGTGCACCTATTGTACTCTAGTCCTCCGGACAGGTCAGCCCACCTGCAGCACTCTAGCCCCTTGACCAATATTACTTCCTCCTGATGCCCACCATGCACTTCCAAGCACTCCCGTGCAGGACTTGTCCTTTACCATATGCATGCTTTGTATACTTGACATTTCTATGTCTGCCTTGTATATTTCACATTTCTATGCTTGTATCATAATTTGAAACCAAACACATAGAACACGAGATATCCACCTGTATGTCTACAATTATAAGTAGTGCTCGTCTCACCTTAAATAGAATTAATCATTAATAGTGAACCAAGGGAGCTCTGAGCAAAAATGGGTATACATTTATTAATGCATGTAGCAATGAGTACAAACCTGACACAAATTACAAACACCCCCCTAAAATCCAGGCAGATAAGTTGGGCTAAATACATGTGTCCCTAATAGGAGTGCACTTCCTATAAACGCAGGGATCCCAGCATGCATATAATTTTCTTCAGGCCCAACTTGTACTGTGAATCGGTGATACACCACAACTCAGCCTGGTGTGTGTATTAATCTTTAGATTCCCCCCGTGTGCAGAGCATGCACGCCTCTGTGTGTAACACTTGCGCAGCCATTTCTGACACATATCAGTGTCAAACCTCCCCAGTGTCAGTCAGCTTTATAACAACCGATTTGGAATTGTAATAGTCCACTCACGTGAACAGCCTAGGGGACCCGGCTGCCGTGCGATTCCTCACTACCAACAAGGACTAGTGGTGCGACAGCTCTCTCCTCCATAGGCCGCGGGATACGGCGGATTACAGCCTTGGATGACCTGACCATGGACGCTGCGACGCTAGGAGGAAGATTGCGGAGGCACGGGCGGAATACCACGCCTACCGGCCGGAGGGCGTCACCAACACGTGGCGCGTTTCATCCAATCAGGATTTCATCAGACGTGTGACATCAGGGTGAAGTTGCTTCACTTTTATGCCCTTCATAGGCTTCAAGATCTTGCATTAAATTTAAAAAGACAGTTGTACATTCAACACATGCACTCTGCGCTCGAGGCAGTCAGTCAAAGGCGAGACCAAATGGGGAGCGAGCGAGTTAATTGAATCCAAATCATAGAAACACCTTAATGTTTAGATCTTTATACAGGCAGAAAAGGGCGTGATGATGGGGGCAGTGTGCTCCCCGGCCTACGCGTGTCTCACCTTGGTTTTTGGGAGCAGGAGGTGGTGCGGGCCACTCGTGGGTACGGGGAGCATGTTGCCCTCTGGATCCGCTATGTGGACGCTATATTTGTCCTATGGAAGGGTACGGAGGCTGAGTTAAAGTCTTTTGTTCTTGAGCTCAATACAAACAATAGGAATATTTTTTTTGACGTTTACCTATAGTTTACAGGAAATTTCCTTTTTGGATCTACAGATAGGTAAAATGGGCACCTCCTTAACAACTAGAACCTATAGAAAGGAAACCTCAGGGAATACCCTTTTGTCAGCAAGCAGTGCACATTTACCTGCACAAAAGTGGGCGGTTCCCACAGGCCAATTTTTACGGCTGCGACTCAATTGTGCGGATATTAATATTTTTTTTAAAAAGAAGCAGGTCATTTGATGGCCAGGCTAAAGGCAAGAGGGTACCCGAATAAGATTGTGAGAACTGCATATCACAAAGCACTTATGAGGGAAAGAAGGACTCGTCTTGGTCCAAAATTTAATTCACAGGGGACTGAACCTGTTCCGCCCAGACCCAAAACTGACGGAGGAGTGTCTAGAATAATTATGACCTATGGGGCTCATTTTAAAGAAGTTAGAGATATACTTAATAGACATCGGCATTTGCTGGGAAGGGACCCAATAATAGCAAAAGCAATGGGTGGTTACCCTCATATAGCAGCCAGAAGGAGCACCAATTTAGGTGACATTCTGGTCAGCAGCAAGTTTGGCTGGGACAGGCGCAGGAACACTATACAGAAAAAGAAAAAGGGATGTAATGATCGCTGCTGCAGCAGCTATTACTGGAAGTAGTAGTGCTGCAGCTCAGGCAGGTCTGATCTATTTCCATGCAAGTTGCATAGCTTTGTCTGTCTTTCCCTGCTGTCAGCTTGTGACTGATTATCATTCACCTGTGTGGGAATCTGCATGTCTGCTCCCATTGGATGACCTCAGTATAAAGATCTGCTTCCTGCAGGGTTTCCTTGGGTTTTCATAGCTTCAGCTTAAGCCTGCCTTGCTGTCGCTTTAGCCCCCGATCGTGTTTCTTGTTATAAAGATACTTTGCTGGTCTTTGCATCATATATTGGTTCATTGCCAATATATATGCATACCAGCACGTTTATTATTTTCCTTGTATTTGTGTTACGTTAATACATCAGTGTCGCTGATGTATACGTACACGAACTGTTTATATCCTGTGTGCAGTTAGTCAGCTTCCAGCACGTTTTGGTAGGTTGCGCGTACCGTGACCACCCGTGCTGAGGTAGTTACCCTGCTCCTGGTTCTGCTTGTGGATTGCGTTCATCTCTGCGAAGAGATAACGAATCCTTCTGAATCCTGTTCTGTTACTGTTTGTGGATTGCGTTCATCTCTGCGAAGAGATAACGAATCCTTCTGAATCCTGTTCTGTTACCGTTTGTGGATTGCGTTCATCTCTGCGAAGAGATAGCGAATCCTTCTGAGTCCTGTTCCCTGTATTGCTCCAGTCTAAGTCAGTGTTCCAGCTTATGTCATATATCGGTTCATTGCCGATATATACATATGTTAGTCAGACGTTACAAATAGTTTCATTGATAGCTGTAATTGTAATGCGCTAGGAAAACATACTTATTGTATATTTATCTGTGTTACGTTCATCTATCTTAATCCTGCTATTTTCTGACTATCCTGTCCTGTCTTTGTGAGGCACGCCATCGCCGCATCGCATTGGCTGCCTCATTCCAGTCTGTCTGGTTTTGGACGCTTGCTGTCGCTAAGTAGCCGCTAGCTAGCAAGCGTTCATTCTGTCTACCTGTCCTGATCTCCTCAGTTCTGGTTTATGCGCTCAGCGCTACTTTGCGCTGAGACGTTATAACGAAAGCATTGTTTGTGGCTGTCAGATCTGCACCGGCTCTGTGCGCCACAATCTCCTATTGGAGTCAGTCCTCCCCTCCACTATACTAGGGATAGCCTGTTTCCTGGTGCTAGTGTGTGTACCTCCTCCACGCCAGCTCATGCGTTGCATGCTGACTGTGGAGAATACACCACCAAGCCTTACATTATGAAAACCCCATTACCAATCCCCATTGTGGGGGGGATTCCCAGAAAGTATGACACTGTTAATTATGGTTCCTGTTCCTTTAAGAAATTTGAAGAACTTAGCTCTGAAACAGAAAATGAGTTTTTCTCTGAATGTGCCAGGTTCCTGACCAATCCTGATCTCCAAGCGACTCCTGTTTCAACCTGGGCACTCCAACTAAGTTATATTTTGTTTAAAGGGAAATTATTCCAGTGGGCATTTGATGTTCTCAATCATTCCGATTTGAAAGAGAGACCACTGGAATTTCTAGCGTTTGTGATCCATAACTGGTTGCGCATAGATCCATTGCCTTTTCCTCTTAATGAACTTTCCTCCCTGGCTAGGGAAAATAAAGATTTTTGTTTAAAAGAATTATCTGAGTATGATTATGATGAGATATTACAGAGTATTGAACAAATCAACTTATTTGTGAACCAAGGGAAGTTTGCATACACTACAGTTCAACACTTGCTACAGGTATTGGAGATTCTTAAGAATAAGGAATCTGCCAATCACCTGCTAATTAACCCTATACATGTGCCTGCCACAATCATATCTGCAAACCATGATCTGCCTGTTAAGTATGCTTGGAATCCTCCATTTGAGAAAGGAGAGATGGAAGCTCTGGTCAATGAATGGAAGAATGATTCAAGTTCATTTTGTCAATTTTACAGTGCAAAAAGTGAATTGGTATTGAATGCATGCATTAAGTCTGCCTATAACCTAATAAAAACTGGTGTGTGTGAGTATGACTTTGTGGCTCCATTGATTGATGTGTGGGAACTGATTTTGGATGATTTTTTTGTGACTCCGAATTCGCAAATTTGGCGTTCTGACCCGCCTGCTTCAGCACCTTTGGCTGATTCAGCAGGTGATTCGGAGCTCTTTTTGTGTGAAATTGAAGTTCCTGCAATTCCACCCTGTACCATGGATAACTCAGTGTTACTTCCCAGTAAAACAGAAGCCACTGATACATTCTTAACCTTGCCCTGCGCAAATTTCTCAGCAGAGAATCCAGAGGTCCTGCTGACTTCCGAGTCCAGCCTAGCCAGTACTCATGACTCTTTGTTTAGTGAAACAGACACCAGAAAAATCTTGCCTGTCTCTGCAAACACTTCTGCAGAAATTACCTGTGTTAATAAAGTTCAACTCCTGTCTGATCCAGCAGATGCGCAAACATTGTGTCTTGATCTTCCTGTTTCTACACCTCGCTCTAGTTTCGTGAATAGCTCAGAGCATCTGCTATGTGAACCTGAAATCGCAGAATTATTACCTTGTTCAGAAAATTTTCCAATAAATTTGCCCTGTACCATGAATTGTGCAGTAGATCTCTCCAATGAAACTCAGGTCACAGAATCATTATGCTGTCCAGCAGGTGCTTCCATGGTTTTGCCCTGCAATATGGACTGTTCAGTGATCCTGTCCAGTGAAGCTGTGGTCGCAGAGTCTTATGCTTCACCCAGTATTTTGGATACTTTAAACCCTCTAGCAGAGGAGGCTGAAGCACTGCTTACCTCAGTTGGTGTTGCAGTAATATTCACTTGTCTAGCAGCTGTTTTGGAATTACAGTCTGCTCTAATAAAACTTGATGAATTTCTGCCCAGCAAAGCAGAAGCCATTGAAATATTGTCCTCGTCAGCAAGTGTGTCAGATACCTTGCCCTGTACACAGTCTGATTTAACCAATGTTGTTGAGTCCCTCTCCAGTGTTGTAACAGCCGAGGAACTCCAGCCCTGTCCTCTGAATGTTTCAGAAGTCTTGCCCTGTAACATGGATAATTCTGATTCTCTGGTCAAAATAATAGAAATCTCAGAATTTCAGTCCGGTCTGATGAGTGTTCCTGAAACCCAGCCCTGTATCCTGAAAGATTCTAGTTCTCTGGCCGCTGTGGCAGAGGTTCCAGAGTCCCCTTCCTGTCCAGGGAATTCCTCAGTTTTTCCTAGTCCAGTGGGGGCTGCTGCAATACTGACTTGTTCTGCAGCGCCTCATGAGCTCCAATCCAGTGTATTAAATGAGTCTCTGTCCAGTCCAGAGGTAGTTGTGGAGTCCCTATCTGGTTCAGTGCATACATCAGAAGATTTGTCCTGTTTTGTTGGTGCCCCTGAATCTGATTTGTTACTGACTTTGCTGGAATCAGCGACATCTAAGTCTGATCCAGCATTCTCGTGTAAAAGTCCAGTGGTTGCGAAGTTTAGTCATGATGATTTTTTTTTGGCCAGTCCTGGTTTTGGTCCTGTCTTGGCTGACCCTGAGGCTCACAGTTCCTTGACATGCCCAGAGGTTTCTCTTGTGCCAGTGTGCCCAGATGTTCTTTGTGTGCCAGAATGCCCAAGTGTGTCTAAGGTGTTAGCGTGCTCTGATGCTTCCTTAGTGGGAACACGTTCTGATGTTGCCAGTCTGCCTGCATGCCCAGAGATGGTTCTGGTCCCTGAAAGCCCTGATATTGATGTTTGTCCTTGTGGCCCTGACTCGGGAATTGCCCTAGGTTCCATAGGGGTTCTTGATAGTTCTCCATGTGAGCCTAAGGGGCGTTCTGACCTATGGGGATCTCTTTGGAGCTTCAAGGTGTTCTGGGAGGTCTCTGAGAAAACCTGTCCTGGTACCTTGGACTGGTTCAACAGTGGGTTTTGTGTTGGTAAAGACAGTACCGGTGGGCATTGCAAAGGCTTTGGCGTTTCTGAACGGTTCCTGGAAGGCGGTGGGTATCGCTCAGGGAATTTCGGAGGGCTTTCTTCTGGAAATCATGGTTCTGATGCCTGTCACACTGGGGCTTGTGGTACTGATGGGCGTGGTTCTGTAGGTTCTGGTTCTGATGGGTCCAGTCTTGTGGGGACTGATTCTGGAATTCGGTCTTGCCGGGCTGTCCCGGTCATCATGAATTATCAGTCAGACTGTTTTGTTGGGAATTTCGGTTTTGAAAAGCGTCTGGAATCCGCTTTTAAAGGCGGGGGTACTGTAATGATCGCTGCTGCAGCAGCTATTACTGGAAGTAGTAGTGCTGCAGCTCAGGCAGGTCTGATCTATTTCCATGCAAGTTGCATAGCTTTGTCTGTCTTTCCCTGCTGTCAGCTTGTGACTGATTATCATTCACCTGTGTGGGAATCTGCATGTCTGCTCCCATTGGATGACCTCAGTATAAAGATCTGCTTCCTGCAGGGTTTCCTTGGGTTTTCATAGCTTCAGCTTAAGCCTGCCTTGCTGTCGCTTTAGCCCCCGATCGTGTTTCTTGTTATAAAGATACTTTGCTGGTCTTTGCATCATATATTGGTTCATTGCCAATATATATGCATACCAGCACGTTTATTATTTTCCTTGTATTTGTGTTACGTTAATACATCAGTGTCGCTGATGTATACGTACACGAACTGTTTATATCCTGTGTGCAGTTAGTCAGCTTCCAGCACGTTTTGGTAGGTTGCGCGTACCGTGACCACCCGTGCTGAGGTAGTTACCCTGCTCCTGGTTCTGCTTGTGGATTGCGTTCATCTCTGCGAAGAGATAACGAATCCTTCTGAATCCTGTTCTGTTACTGTTTGTGGATTGCGTTCATCTCTGCGAAGAGATAACGAATCCTTCTGAATCCTGTTCTGTTACCGTTTGTGGATTGCGTTCATCTCTGCGAAGAGATAGCGAATCCTTCTGAGTCCTGTTCCCTGTATTGCTCCAGTCTAAGTCAGTGTTCCAGCTTATGTCATATATCGGTTCATTGCCGATATATACATATGTTAGTCAGACGTTACAAATAGTTTCATTGATAGCTGTAATTGTAATGCGCTAGGAAAACATACTTATTGTATATTTATCTGTGTTACGTTCATCTATCTTAATCCTGCTATTTTCTGACTATCCTGTCCTGTCTTTGTGAGGCACGCCATCGCCGCATCGCATTGGCTGCCTCATTCCAGTCTGTCTGGTTTTGGACGCTTGCTGTCGCTAAGTAGCCGCTAGCTAGCAAGCGTTCATTCTGTCTACCTGTCCTGATCTCCTCAGTTCTGGTTTATGCGCTCAGCGCTACTTTGCGCTGAGACGTTATAACGAAAGCATTGTTTGTGGCTGTCAGATCTGCACCGGCTCTGTGCGCCACAATCTCCTATTGGAGTCAGTCCTCCCCTCCACTATACTAGGGATAGCCTGTTTCCTGGTGCTAGTGTGTGTACCTCCTCCACGCCAGCTCATGCGTTGCATGCTGACTGTGGAGAATACACCACCAAGCCTTACAAGGGAATGTATACATGTGCTGGATGTGACATTTGCAGATTTATACAAAAGGGCAATGTTTATTATAATTGGGACCGATCTGAATCGTTCTATGTCAATGACAAAATTGATTGTAATGCCAAAAGGATTATCTATCAGATCCGCTGTCCATGCGATCGTATATATATTGGAAAAACATGTAGAGCCCTCAATGTCCACATAAGAGAGCATTTCTTTTCCACATTAGGGTTCCTTATATTTGCTACAAATATAAGGAACCCTAATGTGGAAAAGAAAAAAATAAATCCAATGGTTACGCATTTTAAATCTGAACATGGTGCAAACCCAAAAGGTTTAAGGGCTATGGGAATATATAAACTGAACATTACCCCCAGACGGGGCGATTTTGATCGAGTACTTAGGAATAAGGAATCAGAGTTGATCTATAAATGTGGAAGCTTGATGCCAGCCGCTTTAAACAAAGATCTAAACATTAAAGGGAACATAAACTGAGAGGGATATGGATGCTTCCTTTTAATCAATACCAGTTGCCTGGTAGTCCAGATCCCTTTGGCTGAAGTAGGGCTGAATCACACACCTGAAACAAGCATGCAGCTAATCCAGTCTGACTTCAGTCAGAGCACCTGATCTGCATGCTTGTTCAGGGGCTGTGGCTGAAAGTATTGGCAACACAGGATCAGCAGGAGAGTCAGGCAACAGGTATTATGTTAAAAGGAAAAATCCACATCCTTCTCAGTTTAGGTTCCCTTTAAGGTGTTTCTATGATTTGGATTCAATTGACTCGCTCGCTCCCCGTTTGGTCTCGCCTTTGACTGACTGTGTTGAATGCGCAACTGTCTTTTTAAATTTAATGCAAGATCTTGAAGCCTATGAAGGGCATAAAAGCGAAGCAACTTCGCCCTGACATCACACGTCTGATGAAATCCTGATTGGATGAAACGCCTCCGGCCGGTAGGCGTGGTAAAACCCCCCGTGCCTCCGCAACCTTCCTCCTAGCGTCGCAGCGTCCATGGTCGGGTCATCCAAAGCTGTAATCCACCGTATTCCGCGGCCTATGGAGGGAGAGAGCTGCCGCACCACTAGTCCTTGTTTGGAAGTGAGGAATCGCACGACAGCCGGGTCCCCTAGGCTGTTCACATGAGTGGACTATTACAATTCCAAATCGGTTGTTATGAAGCTGACTGACGCTGGGGAGGTTTGACACTATGTGTCAGTAATGGCTGCGTAAGTGTTACACACAGAGGCGTGCATGCTCTGCACACGGGGGGAATCTGAAGATTAATACACACACCAGGCTGAGTTGTGGTGTATCACCGATTCACAGTACAAGTTGGGCCTGAAGAAAATTATATGCATGCTGGGATCCCTGCGTTTATAGGAAGTGCACTCCTATTAGGGACACATGTATTTAGCCCAACTTATCTGTCTTGATTTTAGAGGGGTGTTTTTAATTTGTGTCAGGTTTGTACTCACTGCTACATGCATTAATAAATGTATACCCATTTTTGCTCAGAGCTCCCTTGGTTCACTATTTATGGTATTATAATTTCTTATGCTTTCAACTGTCTTTAAATGTTTCTACTGCCTTAGCCATCTGTACCACAAACAGTTACTATGTCATTGGCGTACTTGGCGAATAAAAAACGATTCTGATTCTGAAGCCTTATGCTACCTGGTCTCTGGGACAGGTGAGCTATTTTCATGCAGAGGGAAGCCTAGTGGGAACAGACACCGACACATTGCATCCGATTTGCGAAGTATGCGGCACGCTCACTGTCCGGCTGTGGAAAAATGCAGCAGGATGGGACTTTGCATTTACAGTCTAGCGATTGCATTGTGCATTTGTGTTCCATTTCACAGTGTACATGCATCCTTCTAATATCATAAGATGCATTTCATTTGTTTCTGCGCATAACTGTGTTCCAGTAAATGCAGCATTTTTCTCTTTAGTGTGAACAAGCCTGTATGCTTTAAAACGTAGACAAATATAGTCTATGGATTGTTAGTGCATCATGATGCAAGTGTGCATCAAACGAACGGATATGTCTCTCTCTATTTTTTTTTTGTTTTTTAAGATCTAGCTATCTATAAGCAGCAGAAAAATACAGGTGACTTTATAAGTGTGTGCAGGAAGGTTTGAATCAGGATGATACCATCTATTTCCGCCTGAGCCCGATCGGAAAGCTGCTACTGGGCCTGCGCTGTATCACAGTAGGTAAATATTTACCTCGCTGGTGTTTGGGGGCTGATGCGTGGGATCCCGGAGGCTTAGGAGGATGAGGGAAGCCTCATAAGGATCCAGAGGCTTCCCCCTCCCGAGGTAAGTATCCCCCAGCAAAGGTTTTTTTAGGGTTACAGATCATCCACAGGGCAATCCTAGGGCCTGGAGAGAGTCTAAGTGCCTGGTGTATGCAAGCCCCCACCAAGTCTAACTAAATGAGCCAGGTGACCATCGGGAGGGCAAAAAGTGTTAGCTTGCCTAGGGCCCCATTTCATAGTAATCTTTTTCTTATGGCTTATGGTAGCACCAACATCTTCTGCAGCACTTTACAGTGTACAATAGTCATGTCACTAGATGAAGGATAGGAGGCGCCCAAAGATAAAAATTAACCCGAAGGTTTGTTAAATAAAGATAAACTCACAAGGAGTGTAGAAAAAAAATCTAAACTTTTATTACTATATGAGCACTGTGACAACTCGTTGCTCAGCATCTGCCAATGCCTCAGGTCAAATATGTGACTTAAAGAAAATCTGTATTGTTAAAATCGCACAAAAGTAAACATACCAGTGCGTTAGGGGACATCTCCTATTACCCTCTGTCACAATTTCGCCGCTCCTCGCCGCATTAAAAGTGGTTAAAAACAGTTTTAAAAAGTTTGTTTATAAACATACAAAATGGCCACCAAAACAGGAAGTAGGTTGATGTACAGTATGTCCACACATAGAAAATACATTCATACACAAGCAGGCTGTATACACCCTTCCTTTTGAATCTCAAGAGATCATTTGTGTGTTTCTTTCCCCCTGCAGCTATCTTCCACTGAAGTGTCAGGCTGTTTCTTCCTGCAGAGTGCAGACAGCTCTGCCTGTATGTAATTCCTCAGTATGTGAAAGCCCAGCCAGCTCAGAGGAGGATTTATCCAGCTTGTAAAAGATAAGAGAGAAGAGAGAAGCTGCCCTACTCTAAATAATACACAGGCAGTGTGCAGAGAGAGGCCTGGAGGGGAGAGATGCATCACAGAACCACAACACTGAAGAACTTGGTAGCCTTCCAGACACAGGCTGACAAGTCTGACAAGAGAGAGATAAGTTGATTTATTACAGAGATGGTGATAGTAGAACGTGCTGCAGTAAGCCAGAACACATTAGAATAGCTTTTGGAAGTTGTAGGATGATAAAAAACAGGATGCAATTTTTGTTACGGAGTCTCTTTAAAGGGCTCAATTCTGGTAGCGTTTAGTAAATAATTACCTCATTGAATTGGGTTTACCTCATGAGGGAAATCAACTTTTGAATTCTGTTGGTTTAAGTAAAGTTTTACCTCATGTAATTTCATGAGGTAATTTATGTGGTAATTTTCTACTAAAAATGTGTGGTATTTAGTAGTGAAATACCTCACACTTGAATTCTGAAGTGAAATAAGGTGCGTGTTTGCATGTCTTTTACCTCACATAATTAGACCTACCTCTACCACATGATAAATGCAGTGCTGTGACAGAATTGTGATATCTGTCACATAACATGGGAGCCTTTTCAGCTTGTTCTGTGTTCAGGGCCCCCATATATTGTAAAAGTGATCTGACCAACGAATCCACCCCCCCCCCCCCCGCTTCCATTTTGTTTTAAAAAAGAAAAAGTGCTCCAAACCCTGTACAATCCTTCATCTGCCGCGCCCCCTCCCCCCCCCCCCCCCTCAACATTGGCATTCCCCAACCTCTGGTTGGAAAAAAAAAGTAAAAATGCTCCAACCCACAGCCTCTATTGTTCAAAAAATTAAGTAAAACTGCTGCAAACACCGATTCCCCCCCCCCCTCCTCGGGTTAAAAGTGCTCCGAGCCCCCCCCCCCCAGCAGCCTCTAAAAGTAAAAGTGCTGTAACCCCCCCCCCCCCCCCCTCCAGACCCCCAGTCTCTAAAAGTGCTGACCCCTCCCCCAGCCTCTAAAAGTGCTCCGACCTCCCCCCAGCCTCTAAAAGTAAATGAGCTGGATTTTTTTTTATAATGGATGCCTATAAATTTATGTTTCATAGGTTGCTACATAATCAAATACACCTACTCTCCTCAAGAATTTTTATTTTTTTTTTCCAAAGACTATCCTAACTTATGGGAGACAATTAAAGACTATTACATATTTGCTGCAGGCTTACCACTGAAATACCTCATGTTTTACCTCACTCTATGCATTTACCTCATGTTTTACCTGATGTTTTACCTCATGTTTGGAAATGGAGAAAAACTTTCAGAATTGATAAAAGAGGAAAATACCTCATGAGGTATTTTGCCTATAAAAAAAAATTTACCTCACATAGCTACCAGAATTGAGCCCAAAGAAACAAACAATAGGTGGCTCTCAGACCTAGAAGACAGAAAAAACATAAAAAATTACAAAATAATATATAGTTAAAAGGAATGAATCACATAAATATACACATAAATGATATAAAAGATATTAGCTTCTCAATATCAATTTTTTAAAACCATGAATAAAATTGTATCCTCAGTAGGTGATAAATTATTTACAAACAGATTCCTGAGTCCACTTTGCAAAATATTCAGCCAAAAAAATAACATAGAGATGCAAATGTGGGTACAGTATAGGGTACTGTATAGGGAAAGTAAAGGATCAGAGGTTTCACATATCTCATACTCTGTATATTAACTATGCTGAAAAATACTGCTTCTCTATCTCTCTCTCACTCACTCACTCTTATCTCACTCACTCACTCTCATCTCACTCTGCAATAGGATCACAGGTTTCACATAACTCATAGTGGGTATACTATTTATACTAAAAAGTGCTGCTAATATCAAAGTATACACATTAAGAACAGATCTCACTCTACAATACAAACATAGAAATAGAAACCATGTGGCCCACAAACCGTGGAAGAACAACATTCCATACGGTCAGTTTCTCTGAGTCAGAAAAAATGGTACTGACGTCAGAGCATAGGATTCCCAGGCTAAAATTTTCACCGACAAGTTCAGAGAGAAACATTTTCTGAAAAAGTTGATAAAGGACTCGAAGAAGAAGGCCAGGAATACACAGAGAGAAACACTTCTAGGGAAGGACCAATTGGCTACCAACAAGGTTAAAAATATTCCAGAGATCACCTTTGTATCTCGATTTTTAAATAATCATATGACGGTTAAAAAAACTCTAGATAAATACTGGCCACTTCTGTTAAAGGACCCTTATCTCAAACAACAAATGAATGACAAACCTAAATGCATATTTCGGAGAGCTAAAACTGGTACCAAGCAAATTACAAATGTCAGATCATACAACCACTAATTTAGACTCACGTCCGCATGAGATGAGAAAATGTCTACGAAGGAACTGCCTCTGCTGCTCAAATTTTAAGAATGGCCGAAGAGATTTTGGATCTATGGGTGCGGGAGAGACTTATACAATTAATAACTTTATGGATTGCTCCACTAAATGTATCATCTAATTACTTGCTCTTGTAACCTTCAATACGTCGGCAGAACTACACAAACGCTGAGCACTAGATGAGGACAACACAGACGGAGCATTCTAAAAGGTTATACAAAATGTCTAGACATTTTAGGGAATTCCACAATCAAAACCCTACCAATGTTGATGATTGCCCGATTCAACATATCTCGGAAGATACTCCTAACGTACTTGGACAACTTAGGGCAAGAGAAATGTTCTGGTTATTTAAACGCAGGACACTACAACCGGAAGGCCTACATATCTGCCTGGAACACAATATTAACAGTATTTTTCAGCATTAATAATATACCCAGTATGAGATGTGGAACCTGTGATCCTTTACTGTACATATACTGTACGTGCATTTGCATCTTTATGTGGTTTTTTTTTTTACTTTGATTTTTTTTTCTGTACTCCTTGCGAATTTATCTAGATTTAACAAACCTTTGGGTTAATTTTTATCTTTGGTTGTTGTGGGGGGATAGATTGTATCACACAATTCTGTTGTAAGTTACAGTTTTTTTGGGAGCAGCGACTGAACCTGACATCTAAAAGACGGTACTTCTCCACAGGCCTGCTTGAGTGGTTGCATCTGGCGGCAACCCTCCATTATGAGTATATTTCTACTAGTGTTGCTCTTTATTACAGCCCAGTGATGATACACTAGATTGGGCTACTGGTGTCCGCGTGTCTTTTGTTTTTTTAGTAGCACCAATAGTCATGTCACGGACTGTCCTCAGAGGAGCTCATAATCTAATCCTACCTTAGTCATAGTCTAATGTTCTACCATATTATTATTATGTATATAGCACCATAGGCAAACGCAGGGGTGGATTACAGCTGCCCAGAATCCCCCCTCAGACCAGGGCCAGTGCAGTGTCTGGGGACAAGCACAAGTTGAGACACCAGAATATCTGCAGAATCAGGTATGAGCAAAGCCCTGTGCCTTGCTGTGTGAATGCTTCACTTTCCTCTTCATTACCAATGTTGGCTGTTATCATTATCATCTGTATCCCAACTGCTCCTGGTCAATCCCATTGTCGATTGGGAGCAGATCGTACATTTAGGAAATAATTGACAGAACCTGTCAGTTGGACAGGAAATTGCATTATGTGTACCCAGCATGATGTCCTACCATATTATTATATTGTATAGTGCATGGCTGAGGGAGACATTTCAGGAATCCCCCCCCCCCCCCTTGAAAATTCTGGGTTTGCCCCTGAGCACTGACCTCTTAGTACATAGACATCACACTGACTGTCCTCTGAGGGGCTCACCATCTAATCCCTACCATAGTCCTATTGTAGTGTTCTACCATATTATTATGTACAGTATATATATATATATATATATGTATGTATATATGTATGTATATACACACACACACACACACACACACACATATATACACACACACACACACACACACACAGTGGGTTGCAAAAGTATTCGGCCCCCTTGAAGTTTTCCACATTTTGTCACATTACTGCCAAACACATGCATCAATTTTATTGGAATTCCACGTGAAAGACCAATACAAAGTGGTGTACATGTGAGAAGTGGATCAAAAATCATACATTATTCCAAACATTTTTTACAAATATTTAACTGCAAAGTGGGGTGTGCGTAATTATTCGGCCCCCTGAGTCAATACTTTGTAGAACCACCTTTTGCTGCAATTACAGCTGCCAGTCTTTTAGGGTATGTCTCTACCAGCTTTGCACATCTAGAGACTGAAATCTTTGCCCATTCTTGTTTGCAAAACCGCTCCAGCTCAGTCAGATTAGATGGACAGCATTTGTGAACAGCAGTTTTCAGATCTTGCCACAGATTCTCGATTGGATTTAGATCTGGACTTTGACTGGGCCATTCTAACACGTAGATATGTTTTGTTTTAAACCATTCCATTGTTGCCCTGGCTTTATGTTTAGGGTCGTTGTCCTGCTGGAAGGTGAACCTCCGCCCCAGTCTCAAGTCTTTTGCAATCTCCAAGGGGTTTTCTTCCAAGATTGCCCTGTATTTGGCTCCATCCATCTTCCCATCAACTCTGACCAGCTTCCCTGTCCCTGCTGAAGAGATGCACCCCCGAGCATGATGCTGCCACTACCATATTTGACAGTGGGGATGGTGTGTTCAGAGTGATGTGCAGTGTTAGTTTTCTGCCACACATAGCGTTTTGCATTTTGGCCAAAAAGTTCAATTTTGGTCTCATCTGACCAGATCACCTTCTTCCACATGGTTGCTGTGTCCCCCACATGGTTTGTGGCAAACTGCAAACGGGACTTCTTATGCTTTCTGTTAACAATGCCTTTCTTCTTGCCACTCTTCCATTAAGGCCAACTTTGTACAGTGCATGACTAATAGTTGTCCTATGGACAGAGTCTCCCACCTGAGCTGTAGATCTCTGCAGCTCGTCCAGAGTCACCATGGGCCTCTTGACTGCATTTCTGATCAGCACTCTCCTTGTTCGGCCTGTGAGTTTAGGTGGATGGCCTTGTCTTGTTAGGTTTGCAGCTATGCCGTACTCCTTCCATTTCTGAATGATCGCTTGAACAGTGCTCCTTGGGATGTTCAAGGCTTTGAAAATCTTTTTGTAGCCTAAGCCTGCTTTAAATTTCTCAATAATTTGATCCCTGACCTGTCTTGGACCTGTCTTGTGTGTTCTTTGGACTTCACGGTGTTGTTGCTCCCAATATTCTCTTAGACAACCTCTGAGGCCCTCACAGAGCAGCTGTATTTGTACTGACATTAGATTACACACAGGTGCACTCTATTTAGTCATTAGCACTCATCAGGCAATGTCTATAGGCAACTGACTGCACTCAGATCAAAGGGGGCCAAATTATTATGCACACATCACTTTGCAGTTATTTATTTGTAAAAAAAAATGTTTGGAATCATGTATGCTTTTCGTTCCACTTCTCATGTGTACACCACTTTGTATTGGTCTTTCACGTGAAATTCCAATAATATTGATTCATGTTTGTGGCAGTAATATGACAAAATGTGGAAAACTTCAAGGGGGCCGAATACTTTTGCAACCCACTGTGTATATATGTATAATATATAACACTGACACCTTCTGCAGCATTTGACAGAGTACATAGTCATGTCACTGACTGTCCTCAAAGGAGCTCACATGCTAATTCTACCCTAGTCATAGTCTAATGTCCTACCATATTATTATTATATTGTATTTACATAGCACTGACATCATGTATGTTTCTTTTATGGGGAATCACTGGATCTTTTTTTTGGGGGTGGGGGCGGCAGAAGGAGTGAGTGGGGCCCAGTAAGTTTGCCTGATAATGGGCCTATAAATTTCTGAAGGCAGCCCTGATGCCAGGCACCATCTTGTCATGCCTAAGATTTCTCTGACTCAACATTTGATATTTTGACATTGTAGTATTTTCAGTTGAATACATGGTTTAACTGTTGTGCAAATATTGTTCTGTTTTTATTAACATTATACATAGTTTCCCAATTTTTTAAGCATATCGAAAAACATTGCGTTCGAAACACACATACAACTGCAAGGATAGCTTTTTTGTAGATGTTCTTGATGCAGACTTGCCACCAAGTAGATGATCAAATTATATGCAAGATACTTTGGGCTACAAGAAGTCTTGACAATACAATTATTGAAAAAAAGGGCTGCAATTGCAGACGCAGTGCAATTTCATGATGATTTAAAATGTGATTTTTCTAAAATTGTGTTTTGCGATTTTTACTGGATGCTATGAACAGAAGCACAAACATACAAATAAGGCGGGATCCAGGACTTTTTCGATCAGGCAAAATCAATTGCAATTGCATCGCACTAGTGCAAAGGGTTTTTGCAATTCCTATATTTTTGCAAATGTCATTGCGTTTTGTGATTCCCAAATGATCAGAAATATAGTGCAAAACATAACATATCAATGTGAAAACAACACTTAAAGTGGACCTGAACTCTTGGACAGGACAGAAGGACAACAAAGAGAAATGCACCCTGTATGTATTTAGAGAGTTTAGCCTTTTTATTCCTCCTCATTTGTGTCTTCTCACAAGTTGTAACTTGATCTCTCCCCTGTATCACATGACTGCCATGGCAGAGATGGCAGGTAAGCTCATTTAAAGTGACACTTAAGCCTAAAAAAAAAAATGCGTTTTACTCACCTGGGGCTTTTCTCAGCCCCCTGCAGCTGATCAGTGCCCTCGCCGTGTCCCTCCGATCCTCCTAACCCCGCCGGCGGCTACTTCCGGTTTCGCCTTCACCGGCCGTCAGGCTGGGAACACGAGTGATTCTTCGCGTTCCCAGCCACAATATCTCCCCCATGCTGCTATTGCGAAGAGATAAAAACAGGGAACACCAAGAGCCCCAATAGTGTAATTCGTACTGGACAAGGTGGCAATAAGTTTGGATTGCTAAATACTCACAAGTCAGGGTCACCAGCAGGCAACCACTGTAAAGGCAGGTGGGGAGAGTGTCCTGACCCCACTCAGGATTAAGAAGTCGCTCTCTGTAGACAGGAAGAAAGGGTAGCAACCCTCCACCAAGGGTGGACTCAAAATTGTATACAATGAACAGAGGCGCCAAAAGTATAAGATTAGATTAAATGAGCTTAAAAACCAACTTAAATGGCAAAATTGAAGGAGGAAGTGGTGGTCTTACCTCCCTCAAGCAGACACGACAACGACTGCGATTCAGACAGTCAAACACATTAGGAACTCCAAAAAGAAATGCAACGTGTTTCGCAGGTTCAACCCCGCTTCATCAGGCAATATAGGGAGGAGTATCAAACAATCTGCACAGGGATTCAAATCAAGTGCCCTCCTTGCCGCAATAGCAGCATAGGGGGCGATATTGTGGCTGGGATCACGAAGAATCACTCGCGTTCCCAGCCTGACAGCCGGTGACGGCGAAACCGGAAGTAGCCGCCGGTGGGGACAGGAGGATCGGAGGGACACGGCGAGGGCACCGATCAGCTGCAGGGGGCTGAGGGAAGCCCCAGGTGAGTAAAACTTTTTTTTTTTTTTTTTTTAGGCTTATGGTTCACTTTAAAGCACAGGATGTTAACAAGATGTAAAGTGTAGATTGCATACAGGCTAGCATGAAATGTCCACAAATAGATAAGTCCACTCAGCATTTTGTTAGTTCAGAGTAGAAGTAAAGTAGGAAGTTAGTAGTCTGAAGGACAAGCAAGACGAATGTTTCTTCCACAGAACAGAGTGTTGAAGTTTATTTTTAGAGTATCATATACATTTAGTGTAAGTCGCAAATTACTAAACCATTCTTTTCAGAAGGAAGCCTGTTACTTAAAGTGGATCCGATAAAAAAAATGTGGGGTCATTACTAATGGCCTCCTCACATACAATGAATTGTCAATTTTCCCCCTAAAATAGTTTTTGTACTCTCCTTTTACCTTCTAAGGTAATGTAACTTCCCCCCCCCCCCCCCCCTTATCTTTCTACGATTCTAAGATTGCCTATGCTCCTGCGAGCACCTCTCCCAGAATCATAAATTCACAAAAGAAAAAAGAAAAGATAACATGCTTTTTGCAGTTGCATTTTTGTGTTTGAGGTTTGCCTTTTGCATTTTTAAGATGGTGGTAGCCTGAATTTCATACAGGAACCCACTTATCAGACATTTTCAACAGTAGGTGAGATTTAGCTAGGTAGTACTGTTGTACTTTCTATTAATTATGCTGTGGTTGCAATATAGTGGAGGCTTTTTTGTTTCTTTTTTTAGCTTGACTCCTCTTTTTCAGTCATATGTGCAAAGAACAAAAAGCAGTATCCAGGGCCACTATCAGAATTTTCTGTGCTCCATACTAGGCAAATTGAGTGAGAGCCCCCTCACTCCCTTTTGCCCCTACACGCCAAATCCTAAACTCTTTAGGTAGATTGTAGTGGCAGGTAGGGATAGGTAAATTGTGGCGATAAGCAAGTGATGCATAGATTGTAGTAGCCAGAAGGTTGTGATAGGTAGATTGCAGTAGCAAGCAGGTTGTGATAGCAGATTGTACTAGCAGTCAGGTAGTGATCGTTAAATTCTAGCGGCCAGCAGGTAGTGGTAGATTGTAGTGGTCAGCAGGTAGTGGTAGGCAGATTGTAGTGGCCAACAGGTAGCAATGCGCAGGTTGTAGTGGCCAGCAGTTAGAGATAGGCTGATTGTAGTGGCTGGCAGGTAGAGTGAGAGGTAGATTGTAGTGGTCAGCAGGTAGTGGTAAGCAGATTTTAGTGGCCAGCAGGTAGTAATAGGTAGATTGTAGTGGCCACAATGTAGTGATAGGCAGATTGTAGTGACCAGCAGGCAGTGATAGGTTGATTGTAGTGGTCAGCAGGTAGTGATAGGTACAGTCCTGACCAAAAGTTTTGAGAATTGCACATATATTGGTTTTCACAAAGTTTGCTGATTCAGTGTTTTTGGATCTTTTTTAGTTGTTTCTGTGCTGTACTGAAGTATAATTGCAAGCATTTTATGTGTTTCCATGAAGTATTGGCCCTTCTATTTCAAGACATCTGCAGTTTGCGAGGGCATGCTGTCAATCAACTTGTGGGCCAAATCCTCACTGATGACAACCAATTCTTTCATAATCCATGCTTGGAGCTTGTCAGAATTTCTGGGTTTTTGTTTGTAGACACACATCTTGAGGAATTACCACAAGTTCTCTGTTGGATTGAGGTCTGGAGAGTTTCCTGGCCATAAGCCTAAAGTTTCAATGGTTTTTGTTCCCCGAACCACTTAGTTATGGCACGGCGCTCCGTCATGGTGGAAAAGGCATTGTTCTAACCAAACTGTTCTTAGATGGATGGAAGAAGTTGCTATCAGAGGATTTTTTTTCTTACCATTCTTAATTCATGGCTGTTTTCTTTGTGAGGCCTGGTGCACACCAAAAACCGCTAGCAGATCCGCAAAATGCTAGCAGATTTTGAAACGCTTTTTCCTATTTTTCTGTAGCGTTTCTCCTAGCATTTTGCGGTTTTGTGAAGTGTTTTTGGTGTAGTAGATTTCATGTATTGTTACAGTAAAGCTGTTAATGAACAGCTACTGTAACAAAAACGCCTGCAAAACCACTCTGAAGTGCCGTTTTTCAGAGCAGTTTGAGTTTTTCCTATACTTAACATTGGAGGCAGAAACGCCTCCGCAATCCAAAATCTGCAGCAGCCCGGGAGTATGCGTTTCTGCAAAACGCCTCCCGCTCTGGTGTGCACCAGCCCATTGAAATACATTAGCCAAGCATTTCCACATCCGCAAACAGATCGAAAAACGCTGCCGAACTGCTCTGGTGTGCAGTAGGCCTCTGTAAGCCCATTCCCTTGGAGGAAAAGAGCCCCACACATGAATGGTCTCAATATGCCTTACTGTCGGCATGAGAAAGGTCTGATGGTAGTTCTCACCGTTTCTTCTCCAATCATTTTGCCAGATGCCCTAAACATGTGGAATGGGGCTTCATCAGAGAAAATTACTTTACTACAGTCCTCAGCAGTCCAATCCATGTACTTTACAATATCAGTCTGTCCCTAATGCTTTTCATGTACAGAAGTGACTTATTTGCTGCCCTTATTGACACCAGGCCATCCTGCAAAAGTCTTCGCATTGCTGTGCGTGCAGATAGGTAGATTCTATTAATAAGCACTAGGTGAGCTGACGAGCAGTAACAGCGGACAAAAATGGCATACAGTGGGAAGGGGTGAGGAGTAGCTACCACAGCGTGAAGGGGTGACAAGCTGTAACAGCAGGAAGAGGTGACCAGGAGCCAAGACAGCAGGAGGTTATAGCTCCTACCTTCCCTGGTTGTCAGTGGGCAGATCTCAGTGCTGGACTTCATGCGGCAGGGGGAGAGAAGGACCACGATCAGACATTACACCGACAGCAACTGACTGCACAGCTGCTGTGGCTTAAAGGGGCCACAGAAGCATACTTTCCAGCTGGGGCCTGTGTGGCACTGCCACTGTTTAGGCCCTAAACTCTCCTCAGGCCCATACGGCAGTACCACTTGTACTGTCCTGATGAAAGTCCCAGCAGTATCTCCCATTATCGCTAACCATTTTTCCTTCATTGAGCCGTTTTCTCAAAACCCAGTAAGTAAACACCATCTCTCCCTCCAGTAATCCTACATTATCTACAAGAAATTTTAGTTATTTTCAAAATACATTTCAAAATCTAATGTCTGTTACTGACCAGAACAATTATGCATGTTTCTTATAGTACTGAATGACTATAGGAACTAACTCTCATCTGCAAAGCAGTCTTATTTCTCTCCCCTCACGTCCTCTCAGTCCCACAATCCAAAGCGAATGATTATCATTTTCAACTCTCTCTGTCCCTACCTCATTCTACAACTCCCTGCCCATCAGCCATAGAAATTGCAATGTATTTCACTTATAAAATTGTCAAAATCGATACTGACTTCTCCATGCAGCCCTCAAATTCTGTCTGTACTCTTCTATCTAACTGTTCTTTAATTTATTTCACACACTCCTTGAACAATCTCTCACTTTAACCTCCCTGGCGGTCTATTAAAACCGCCAGGGGGCAGCACAGCACTTTACATTTTTTTTTAAAAATAATGTAGCTAGCCTAGCACTAGCTACATGATAGCCGCTGTGCAGCGGCATCCCCCTTCCCCTTCCGATCGCCTCCGGCGATCAGAGCAAATAGGAAATCCCGTTCAGAACGGGATTTCCTGTTTGGCTTACCCCGTCGCCATGACGACGATCGGAATGACGTCATCCACGTCATGGCACATGGGGGAGTCCCGATCCACTCCTTAGCGCTGCCTGGCGCTGATGGGCCAGGCTGTGCAAGGGGTCGGGGGGGCGGCGCGGCGGTGATCGGTTTGTACACGCAGCTAGCAAAGTGCTAGCTGCGTGTACCAGAAAAAAAATTATGCAAATCGGCCCACCAGGGCCTGAGAAATCCTCCGCGGCGGCTTAGCCCGAGCTCAATCCCATCTTACTGCCTGTGCTCTTGATTCTATTGCCTCTCACCTCATGCTACAGCTTTCCTCCTACATCTCTGCTCTAACATCTCTGTTTAACCTTTCCCTTTCTACTGAAACATCACACAGAAAGACTGTTATTACACCAATACCTGTACTTTTTTTTTTTATTTGTTTGTTTGTTTTGCTTAACATGCCAGCTTTATTGAAGGAAAAGTTGACAGGACAAGTAATAATCACAGGATAAGAGCAAATAAAAATACTGCAATCACTTGCAGTAGCAAATATGCCAGACAGTTACAGAATCAGTGAAAATATGCATTTTTAGAATAAATAAAGAACCTGAGAGGTATTTAGTTAAAAGGTAAGGAAGATCAATAAGCTGCATGCTACCAGGATCACATACAGCAGAATATTGATTGTTTCCTTAACAATTCTAAATAAAACATATGGGGTGTAAACTGAACTCCTGGCCCCATCAGGCCAAAACGTTTTAGGTGTATAATTAGGAATACAGCTTGTGACTGCTCGCATAATTTGTAACTAGGGACAATACAGTTAACCTGCCTGGCGTTCTGATTCCCGTTAGCCTAGCGCTAGCTACATGATTCCCCCCTCCCTGCGGCGTCCCTCCCACCCCTCCAATCCCCGCCGGCGCAATCACCCATCCGGAAATACCGTGCTGAACGGGATTTCCAGGAGGGCTTCCCCCGTCGCCATGGTGACGACCATGGCACTGATTGGCCAGGCAGCGCACGGGGTCTGGGGGGGGGGGCTGTATATCGGCGGGGGCGATCAGGCACAACACGCAGCAAGCAAAGTGCTTGCTGCGTGTTTTAAAAAAAATATTCAAATCGGCCCAGCGGGGCCTGAGCGGCGGCCTAGCTCGTCCAGAACGCCAGGGAGGTTAACAATGTTAAGCAATGTTGAAGGGTATCCTAAGGGATACTATACAAAAATTATGTAGCACAGAATAATCTTATCTCAGTTTGACAGCATGGTTTTACTAAGGACAGGTCCTGTCTCACCAACATGAGATCAGCTTTTATGCAGTGGTGTATGAACATTTAGACCTTGGGAAAGCTATGGATGTAGTGTACTTGGACTTTGCAAAGGCTTTTGACACTGTTCCCCACAATAGCCTGGTATAGAAGCTGAGGATACAGGGACTAGGAGAAAATGTGTGTATGTGGGTAAAGAACTGGTTAAGGGATAGAAGGCAAAGGTGGTAAACGGAACATACTCAAAATGGGAAACTGTTAGCAGTGGGGTACTGCAGGAGTTAGCACTTGATCCAATTCTTTTCATTTATTAATGATCTAGTAGACGGAATATAGAATAATGTAACCATCTTTGCAGATAATACAAAATTATGCAGAATTATCAACACTAAGATGGATAGTGACATATTACAACAGGACCTTGACAACCTGGCTGTATGGGCAGGCACGTGGAAGATGAAATTTAAAGAGGAACTCCAGCCTAAACAAACATACTGTCATTAAGTTACATTAGTTATGTTAATTAAAATAGATAGGTAATATAATCTCTTACCCACACTGTTTTAAAAGAACAGGCAAATGTTTGATTTCATGATGGCAGCCATCTTTTTGGTTGAAAGGAGGTGACAGGGAGCATGAGACACAGTTCCAACTGTCCTGTGTCCTGAGCACCTCTCCCAGTTGCTAGGCAACGTAAACAACAACATAGGAAATCCCATCATGCTTTGCACAGCATCAGGGGAAAAAAGCCCGGGCTTTTTTTCTTTGATGGGTGGAGCTAAACTAAAAATACAGCTAAAAATGATGCTTTGGTAAGAAAAACAAAGTTCTGATGCTGTGAAATTGTTAAAGAAACACCAAGCCTTTTCAGTTCTGCTGAGTAGATTTTTAGTCCGGAGGTTCACTTTAATGTTGATAAATGTAAATGTCATGCACCATGTACGTACCAATGGTAGATCATCACATAAAATAAATGGCATACAGCTGGGAACATCAGACTTGGAGAAAGACTTAGGAATACTGGTTGATAAAAAGTTAGGTAATCGTGTACAATGCCAAGCAGTGGTAGCTAAAGCAAATAACATTCTGGAATGCATAAAAAGGGAAATAATCTCTCGAGTAGTATACTACTCCTTCTGTATAAATCTTGTGTGAGGCCACATCTGGAGTATGGAATACAATTTTGGGCACCACATTATAGAAAGGACATTTAATCTTCTGGAACGGGTACAAAGACCATCAACTAAATTAATCAGGGATGGAATATCACTTACCAAGAAAGGTTGGACAAACTGGGCTTATTTATCTTGGGGGAAAAAGGAGACTGAGAGGTGACCTGATTAACATGTATAAATACATCAGAGAAATAAAAAATCTTGACAGATGAGCTTTTTGTCCCTAGGGTTGTACGACTGATAAGGGGACATGATTTGTGTATGGAGGAAAAAAGGTTTTGCCATCTATTTAGAAAAGGGTCCTTCACAGTCAGGGTGGTTAAAATCTGGAACATCTTACCTCAGGAAGTAGTTATGGCAAACTCTATATCTGCATTTAAAGAGGGCTTGGATGCTTTCCTTGCATTGAAGGGCATCCACGGCTATAATTATTAGGTAAATCCCGGATTAGTTAATCCAGGGATTTATCTGACGGCCATCTGGAGTTGGAAAGGAATTTTTCCCCTTTTAAGGCTAATTGGCCCAGGCCTTTTAAAGAGAACCCGAGGTGGGTTTGAAGAATATTATTTGCATACAGAGGCTGGATCTGCCTATACAGCCCAGCCTCTGTTGCTATCCCAAACCCCCCTAAGGTCCCCCTGCACTCTGCAATCCCTCATAAATCACAGCCACGCTGCTGACATACAGCTTGTCAGAGCTGGCTGTGTTTATCTCTATAGTGTCAGTCTGCTGCTCTCCCCGCCTCCTGCAGAACTCCAGTCCCCGCCTGCATCCCTTCCCTCCCTGCTGATTGGAGGGAAGGGACGGGGGCAGGGACCGGAGCTATGCAGGAGGCGGGGGAGCAGCTGAGACTGAAACTACAGATGTAAACACAGCCTCACAGCACGGCTGTGATTTATGAGGGATTGCAGAGTGCAGGGGGACCTTAGTGGGGTTTGGGATAGCAACAGATGCTGGGCTGTATAGGCAGATCCAGCCTCTGTATGCAGATAACATTCTTTAAACACACCTCGGGTTCTCTTTAAGGTTTTTCGCCTTCCACTGTATCAACTGGGATATATGGAGGTTCAGGTTGGTGTTTTTGTTTGTTTGTTTTTATTTATTTTTATTTTTCTGGTTGGACTTGATGGACAGATGTCTTTTTTTTCAAGCATTCCACCTGTTCCAGATTAGCGTATGCTTATTTACTGCACTCCTACGTTGATAAATAGCCTCTAGAAAGAAAAGGATAGTATTAACGGCTTGGATCCAGTCAGCCAAGGAAGGTACTGTAGGTTGTATCCAGTGCTACGCAAGGAGCTTGTGTGCAATATGGAGATAATGCCCAATGCCTGTACTTAAAGGGGAACTGAAGTGAGAGGTATACGGTGGCTGCCATATTTATTTCCTTTTAATTAATACCAGTTGCCTGGCAGCCCTGCTGGTCTATTTCTCTGCAGTAGTATCTGAATAACACCAGAAACAAGCATGCAGCTAATCTTGTCCGATCTGACTTTAAAGTCTGAAACACCTGATCTGCTGCATGCTTGTTCAGGGGCTATGGCTAAAAGTATTAAAGGCAGAGGACCAGCAGGGCTGCCAGGCAACTGGTATTGCTTAAAATGAAATAAACATTGCAGCCTCCATATACCTCTCTCTCCAGTTCCCCCTTAAAAAAACAAATCTACATACTGTAGAGATTTCCGTCTTTAGTGCTGATAATGCTTCTTATATGTTGTAATGTCGTTCTGTGCTACCCTTGTGATGATGCTACTGCACATGCACAGTCAGGAGGCCCCAGTGACCTTCAAGTGAGGGACCTAGTTTGCAATTTTAGGGTTTATTTCTCACAAATTTATGCAGGGCCGGCCCTAGACTTTTTGCCGCCTGAGGCAAATTTATAAAAAAAATTGCCTCATGAGCGGGCCGGCCCTGAATTTATGTGCAGAAAGCATTTTCAGAGAAGAAAGCATTTTCAGAGAAGGAAGCATTATCTGACATTACATTGGATAAAGCTTTTCCTATGCAACTGATCCTGCAGAGCTCGCCCAGCTGTCTCAGGAGCAGAAAGACAGATGGACTGAGTGGTGGTGACAAGAGAGCGGGTAGCAGAGGGGAACAGACTGGAGGGTGAACAGAGGTACGGGCTGGGGACACACAGGCCTATATGCAATTCACTTTTTCTCTGGAGTATTCTCCAAGGTGTAATTTTCACAACTTGTCATAAAATGCCTTTCAATCCACCAGCAAGCAATGAAATACTCAAAATAAATTTGATAGTACTTTTTAACCGACTTTTGGGTACATTTTCAATTGTAAAATGCTGAAAAGTTAATCTAAAGAGAAGATGAAAATGATCGCCTAGGACTTTAGCTGATTGACTTCAACCATTTTGTTAACTAAATCAGAATCGGCATAACTTTTATTTGCCAAGTACAGGGTATCGTAAAAGGAGTAATTATTGGCACAGACAGGTCAGCAAACTTTTATGGGGGCATACATAGAATACATAGATACATGCACAGGTACAATGATGTAGGCACACATAACACATTGGGGATTGCTATTTGAGGGGAGGGGGGGTGGTAGGCTGAGTTGAGGGCTGGGATAGCTCGAAGGATGGAAGAGTTCCTGTGCCTGGAAGTCCTGGTGGAGATTTTTGTGAAAGGACCAGATGGAAGTAGGTTGAAGTGAATGTTGCTGAGGTGGGAGGGATTGTTTGCGATCCTGACAGCCCTGGATCACAGTCTGGAGAAGTAAAGGAGGTCCAGAGATGGGAGGGGGTGCCAATGATCTTTTCTGCAGCTTTGATAACTTACTGTAACTTGTGCTTGTCTCTGGTGGAGGTGCCCATGTACCGTACAGTGCCACTATTGAGTCAATTCTCTGCTCCTCTATCAGAGTATAAGGGCTTGTTTCCACTGTTGCGACGCGCTTTCGTCGGCATTCCGACGCTTGTAAAAACGCATGCTGATGCATTTCCACATGCGTTTTTACCCGCGATTTCGCGTGCGATTTCGCGTGGCAGGGTGCCATGCGAAATTAACCATGACACTGCCAGGGCAAAATAAAATAGAAAAAGGTGCGAAATCGTGGGTAAAAACGCATGTAACAAATGCATGCGTTTTTACTATTAAATACATTAGCGGCGATTCGCATGCATTCCACTCGCAGGCGAATTCGTTGGCTCTTTTGTGCGTTTTTTTACCGCTGAAAAAAACGCACCTCAACAACGCTACAGTGGAAACAGGCCCATCCACTTGCATTACATGTGCGAATCCGCATGCATTGGACGCATGCGGATTCGCGATAGTGGGAACGAGCCCTGAGTGGGTCAGAAGGGCGCGGGACATGCCAAACCTTTTCAGTTGGCACAGAAAGAATAGCCATTGTGCTGTTGTTGGGCCTTTTCCTGTGTTTTGGAAGTATTACCTTCCCACCCTGGGTCACTGAAGGTGGTAATACTCCGGGGGCGAGCGCTGGGGGCTCTAGTGACCTTGGAGCCCATAATAAGAACCGGGAAAGATCAGGGGGAAACAATCCATTAGATTGAGTACATATCATTAAACATTCTATTAAATATACAATCCACCAGACATACACGTATAAACTCCAGAGAGCAAAACATGTAGTGCAGTATATGTGCAGCGGTGCATATAGTGCAGTAAAATAGTGTAGTAAGAACAGATTGACTGTGTGCCAGTAATCCATCTGGGCCCACCAGGGAAGGCCCCTGCCCACAGACGAATAAGACTGCTAGTGTAGATTTGTGGGCCTCAGTGCAACAGCATTCCTGGAGAAGCCATTCAGCATGTGGAAAAGGCAGAAAGGGCCAGCTGGGAGGAATTTTGGACTTTGACTGACTTACTTCAACCATTTTGCAAACTGGCCGGCAAAGTACAAACTTCCCAGCATTTTGGACTTTGGCCGACATCAAATCGGCCAGTTCTACAAATCTCCTACCAATTTTCACTTCAGTGAATTTCTGGTGTTGGCCATAACATATACCTGTACATGTATATGTACAGGTATATGTGTATACATTTGAGAGAAAGGAAAATTTTAGTTTTGCTTCTACAACAAGATAGACGTTTGTTTTTCTCCTCTAACCTACTGTAAAAAAATGACATTGGTAATCGGACTAGTTGCAGGGACTAGTGTTGTTGTTCAGTCTTTTTCCAGTATTCATTAATCCAAGATTTCTGGCTAACAAATAATGATATGTCTAAGTATAGTTATTCAAGTTTCATGAGAATACTCATCCCTTACCTTTTTGTGCCAAACTATGCTAATTTAAAGATTCTTCTTTTCTTAGGATTTCCCCAAGATTGATCTTCTTATTATAATGGGAACATCTCTTCAAGTACAGCCATTTGCTTCTCTTGTTGGAAAGTAAGAATTCTCATGTTGCAATAAATTAGTAATGTTATAACTATAAACAGTGGTGCTTGAACATTTGTGAACTGTTTCGTTTTTTATATTTTTCGATGAATATGACTAAAAGTCCTAAAAGTAGATGATGACAACCACTCAAGTAACAGCAGACTGCTGGCGCTGCACGGACCCATAGCTCTCGCCACTCGCACCTTTCTCTCGTTGCTGAGGCCCACTTGCCCTGCGATCGCTATGCCAGCAGAGCTTCGTGAGATGGTCAGGAGCCAATTTAATTAGCTCTTAGGGCTCGTTTCCACTATTGCGGTGCGGAATCGCCTGGATTCCACCGCTGATGAAATCGCATGTGAATGCGATTCCCAATGCGTTTTTTGCCACGAATTCGCATGTGAATTCGCATAGGTGAGGGTATATGCGATTTTAACCATGTCACTGCCTGTGTGAATTTACATTCGTACCTATGCGAATTTGCATGCGAATTTGCGGCAAAAACCGCATGAGGAAACCGCATGCGATTTCCCTATTAATTACATTGCATGCGATTCGCTTGCATTCCACTCGCAGGCGAATTCTGCGGCTCTTTTGTACGTTTTTTCGCTGCTGAAAAAAACGCACCTCAACAACGCTACAGTGGAAACAGGCCCATCCACTTGCATTGCATGTGCGAATCCGCATTCTTTGGACGCATGCGGATTCGCAATAGTGGAAACGAGCCCTAAACCTTGTGATCACTGTTAGCCAATGTTATTGTCTCACAGTGATTACAGGGTCAGTAGCTAATGAAATTGGCTTCTGACTGGCTCACAGAGCTCTGCTGGCCTAGTGACAGTAGGGCAAGTAGGCTGTAGTGACGGGAGATCAGCACAATCGGCGGTAGTGGTCAGTCTGTGCTGCGCGCTAATTGAAATCTACACTTTGGTGAGGATAACATGCCCCAAACAGGGCGTATATTTCAATTAGCCTGGTCTGGAAGCGGCTAAACAAATAAAGCAAAAAATATCATTTGTCATCTGGGTCTGGACAGGTTTCCATCAATGATGGAACGTTTAATTCTAAACTTTACCAGTGAGTTGTAAGAAAAAATGTCAAGACATCTGTATTAACTGAATCTTAAGAGACAGTGCGTCATGCAGCAAGACAATGATCCTAAACACTCAAGTTGTTCTACCAAAGAATGGTTAAGGGAGGATAAATTAAATGTTCTTGAGTGACCAAGTCAAACTCCTGACCTTAATCCAATTGAAATATTTTGGAAAGACCTAAAGTAAGCAGTTCATGTTCCACCAACATCCAAGAGTTGAAGCTGTTCTGTATAAAGGAAAATGCTAAAATTTGTCCAAGGAGGAGTTGTAGGACTGGTCAACAATAACATAATCGTAAAGTTACAGTTATTACTGCACATGATTACACCATATACTGAGCACAATTCACTTGCTTTTGCCAAAGGCAGATCACGTTTTCAGTAAATATATGTCTAAGCATACATTTTGTTTTGTTTGTTTTGTATGGTTTTTCATCTACTTCTAGGACTTGCTTGAAAATAGATAATGTTTTAGATCACTTTCATATAAAAATATAGACCATTTTAACCTGCTGAGCGGTCTGGACGAGCTCAGCTCGTCCAGTACCGCCGGAGCCTGCCGCTCAGGCCCTGCTGGGCCGATTTGGCTCAAATAAAAAGCAGCACACGCTTCCGGCACTTTGCCAGCCGCGTGTGCTGCCTGATCGCCGCTGCAGCCGCCTGAGCCCAGCGTAGCCGGAACAAAAAGTTCCGGCCAGCTCTAAGGGCTGGATCGGAGGCGGCTGACGTCCATGACGTCACTCCGCTCGTCGCCATGGCGACGAGGTAAGCGAAACACGGAAGGCCGCTCATTGCGGCCTTCCGTGTTACTTCTGGCCGCCGGAGGCGATCGGAAGAACGCCTCCGGAGCGCCCTCTAGTGGGCTTTCATGCAGCCAACTTTCAGTTGGCTGCATGAAATAGTTTTTTTTTTATTAAAAAAACCCCTCCCGCAGCCTCCCTGGCGATCTTAATAGAACGCCAGGCAGGTTAAAGAATAGAGGAACTTTTAAACACCACTGTAAATTTATGTTTTAATAAAGCCCAATTCATATGTGGGATATTACTTTTGTACACTACACCTACTAAAATTCTTTGTCCCTTTGCAGTTATTGCAGCAACAAAAAAAGGCATTATGATCCCTTGGTGGAATACCATTTTTGCACAATAAATAAAATAATGGTGTATCCAGTTGGGGAGAGTGCTATGTTTTTTGTAGACCTATAGGGTGTACATACTACAAGTGGACTCTATAAGAGACATAACATGCAAGTAGTTTATGTAACACATTAGTGTGTACCTGAAATTACAAACCCAGGTGCAAATAATGTTTAATAGAATTCTGAAATTTTCACAGATTTTGGCATTTCATTTTTTGTGTTTCATATCCCATACTGTAGTTTTTTTGCCGACAATAGTCTTAATGCATATTCATAATACATTGTAATATAGTAACCACTTCCCCTCCCCTGGGATGAGTAACTATGTCCCTGCAAAATCCCACAACACCGCCCAGGCATGTAGCTACTACTTCCCTTGCTGCCACGCACTCCTGCTCGCTGCTGCGCTGGTTTCCACGCTCATTCGCTAGTTTCCACTCTGCTGATTGTTAGACGGGAGATCAATGAATGGGAACGCAGTTTCCATTCATTAATCGAAGTCCCTGTGTGAATGACCACCGCCATCAATGAGATTGCACTGTCACTCACAACCGATGCTTACATGTCCGCGCATTACTTCCTGTTTGCGTAGTACTACTACACACAGAAAATTTAAGCGTGAGGACATCTTTGGGCCAAATAGTAAAATTACATCTACAAACATTTTTTTTTCATTAACCATTTCCGCCGCCCGGACGTGAAGCTCACGTCCGGGCGGCAGCTCTGCAGCGCTCCCGCGCTTGGGCGCGCTCCCGCCTGCGATCGCGGGCGCGCCCCCGCATCCCCGCTGTGCCGCCCGGTAGCCCTGGGATCAGTGAAAGGGAACATGGTTCCCGATCACCGATCCCTTTCCCCCGCAGAAAAACCGAAGCGCTCACCTGTGAGGCTCCGGCTCTTCTGCCCGGAGAGATTTCCGCATCCCCCTTGTACTTCCGCTTAGAGAGAAGTACAAGGAGGGAAACAAAAACGAAGGTGGCCATCTTGTGGCCAAATAGTAAAACTACAGCTACACATTTTTTACATTACTATTTACACAGCTAACAACATTAAAAATTAACAGTTTATGTCCCACACCAAAATATTACCCAAATAAAAGTTTTAATAGTAAAAAAAAAAAAAATTACAATTAGAAAAAAAAAAAAAAAAGACATAAATAGTTACCTAAGGGTCTGAACTTTTAAAATATGCATTTGAAGGGGGTATACTACAAACATTTTTAAAATTATAAGCTTGTAAATAGTGATGGACGCAAAACAGAAACGATGCACCTTTATTTACAAATAAAATATTGGCGCCATACATTGTGATAGGGACAAAATTTAAATGGTATAATAATCGAGACATACGGGCAAATAAAATACATAGGTTTTAATTATGGTAGCGTGGATTATTTTAAAGCTATAATGGCCGAAAACTGAGAAATAATTAATTTTTTCCATTTTTTTCTTATTAATCTTGTTAAAATGCATTTACGGTAAAGTGGCTCTTAGCAAAATGTACCACCCACAGAAAGCCTAATTAGTGGCGGAAAAAACAAGATATAGATCAATAAATTGTGATAAGTAGTGATAAAGTTATTAGCGAATGAATGGGAGATGAAAATTGCTCTGATGCATAAGGCGAAAAATCCCCGCGGGCTGAAATGGTTAACAGACATTTTTACATGTAAAATTAACTCCTTACCCCCCAATAGTTACCCCAAAAATGTTTATTAAAAAATATATACAACTAAAAAAAAAAATTCGACACCTTAGGGACTAAACTTTTTTAATATGTACAGTACAGACCAAAAGTTTGGACACACCTTCTCATTCAAAGAGGTTTCTTTATTTTCATGACTATGAACATTGTAGATTCACACTGAAGGCATCCAAACTATGAATTAACACATGTGGAAGTATAGTACATAACCAAAAAGTGTGAAACAACTGAAAATATGTCATATTCTAGGTTCTTCAAAGTAGCCACCTTTTGCTTTGATTACTGCTTTGCACACTCTTGGCATTCTCTTGATGAGCTTCAAGAGGTAGTCACCTGAAATGGTCTTCCAACAGTCTTGAAGTAGTTCCCAGAGATGCTTAGCACTTGTTGACCCTTTTGCCTTCACTCTGTGGTCCAGCTCACCCCAAACCATCTCGATTGTGTTCAGGTCTGGTGACTGTGGAGGCCAGGTCATCTGGCACAGCACCCCATCACTCTCCTTCTTGGTCAAATAGCCCTTACACAGCCTGGAGGTGTGTTTGGGGTCATTGTCCTGTTGAAAAATAAATGATGGTCTAACTAAACGCAAACCGGATGGACTAGCATGCCGCTGCAAGATGCTGTGGTAGCCATGCTGGTTCAGTATGCCTTCAATTTTGAATAAATCCCCAACAGTGTCACCAGCAAAGTGCCCCCATACCATCACAGCTCCTCCTCCATGCTTCACGGTGGAAACCAGGCATGTAGAGACCATCCGTTCACCTTTTCTGCACCGCACAAAGACACGGTGGTTGGAACCAAAAACCTCAAATTTGGACTCATCAGACCAAAGCACAGATTTCCACTGGTCTAATGTTCATTCCTGGTGTTCTTTAGCCCAAACAAGTCTCTTCTGCTTGTTGCCTGTCCTTAGCAGTAGTTTCCTAGCAGATATTCTATTATTAAGGCCTGATTCACACAGTCTCCTCTTAACAGTTGTTCTAGAGATGTGTCTGCCGCTAGAACTCTGTGTGGCATTGAACTGGTCTCTAATCTGAGCTACGGTTAATCTCCAATTTCTGAGGCTGGTGACTCGGATGAACTTATCCTCCGCAGCAGAGGTGACCCCTGGGTCTTCCATTCCTGGGGCACATGTGAGACAGTTTCTTTGTAGCGTTTGATGGTTTTTGAGACTGCACTAGGGGACACTTTCAAAGTTTTCCCAATTTTTCGGATTGACTGACCTTCATTTCTTAAAGTAATGATGGCCACTCGTTTTTCTTTACTTAGCTGCTTTTTTTATTGCCATAATACAAATTCTATTCAGTAGGACTATCAGCTGTGTATCCACCTGACTTCTCCACAACGCAACTGATGGTCCCAACCCCATTTATAAGGCAAGAAATCCCACGTATTAAAGAGGAACTGTAACATCAAACTGTCCCCTGGGGGGTACTCACCTCGGGTGGGGGAAGCCTCAGGATCCTAATGAGGCTTCCCACGCCGTCCTCCGTCCCTTGGGGGTCTCGCTGCAGCCCTCCGTACAGCGGCGACGTAAATATTTACCTTCCCTTCTGGTGGCTGTCGGCTCCGAAGTAGGCGGAAATACCCGATCGTCGTCGGGTCTGCTCTACTGCGCAGGCGCAAGTCTCCGGCGCCTGCGCAGTAGAGCGGACCCGACAGGGATCGGGTATTTCCGTCTAGTTCGGAGCCGAAAGCAGCCACAGCGCCCCCGCTGCAGCCTGCAAAGGTAAATATTGAACTGACAGTCGGGTCTGTCGCCGGCTGTTCGGAGGGCTGCAGCGAGACCCCCGCGGGACAGAGGATGGCGTGGGAAGCCTCATTAGGATCTCGAGGCTTCCCCCACCCGAGGTGAGTACCCCCCAGGGGATCTTTTTGATGTTACAGAGTCTCTTTAAACCTGACAGGGCACACCTGTGAAGTGAAAACCATTTTAGGTCACTACCTCTTGAAGCTCATCAAGAGAATGCCAAGAGTGTGCAAAGCAGTAATCAAAGCAAAAGGTGGCTACTTTGAAGAACCTAGAATATGACATATTCTGAGGAGGCTCAGAAGCGGGCGTCTTTTCCCGCGAGGTGCACTAAGGCCTCCATGCAAGCCTAGGGGTCCCTCCTTCCTCTCTCGCCTTCCACCTCGTAAGTATTGCGGCTGTTCTTCAGTACATCCTTGCTTCCTTACATCCTGGCTACCTATGCTGCGGCCACCTACTGGCTACACCTATCCCTGGCTACCTATCCTGCAGCCACCTACTACTGGCTACACCTATCCCTCGCTACCTATGCTGCGGCCTCCTACTACTGGCTACATCTATTCTTAGCTACATATGCTGCGGCCACCTGTTACTGGCTACACCTATCCCTGGCTACCTATGCTGAGGCCTCCTATTACTGGCTACACCTATCCCTGGCTACCTATGTTGCAGCCACCTACTACTGGCTACACCTATCCCTGGCTACCTATGCTGTGGCCACCTACACCTATCCCTGGCTATCTATGCTGTGGCCACTTATTACTGGCTACACCTATCCCTGACTACCTGTCCTGCGGCCACCTATTACTGGCTACACCTTTTGCAGGAGCAGGGGGAACCTTTTTACAGTTTTACCTGGTGCCCGAAATCTCCTGGCAGCTTAATCATATGTATGCCGAGGGAGTGGGGCACCCAACACTGGGGTGGGGCACATTATTTAATTTAAGGGGGAAGCCGGGGTCCAAATAATTGTATAATACCATATACCGTGGTATTTTTGCAGACGGTTATCATACTGTGGAATTTCATATCGTTGCAACCCTAGCTTCAAGTTTCCTTTAAAGGCCTGTACACACCCCTGACTAAGGCAGCCGATTACAACTGCCTCAGCCGATAGGCGTGTGTACAGCGGCCGCCGACCCCATCTCGCAAGCGATCCATCTGGCTGATCAACTTACCCCTGTGACGGCTGATGGCATTGCCTGCACCACCCCATCTGCCGGTTACATGATGTCATGCACGCACTGTTCCATTGTTCCTTTGCCCTGCATAGCAACAGAACGCTTCGCCAGCTACATAGTTGACGTGTCTGTACAGGCTAACCAGTGATGTCGCCCTAGGGAATCAGGTCTCGATCCACGACGGGTGACATACTGTAATCAAGAGGTGTGTACACACCTTAAGGCACAAACACTGGAAATCAGCCAATAAATGTACACATTTGTGTGCTAATGTTATTAGTAGGTAGAAAAGTAATACCTTTTAATGGCTAACTGATAAAGTTAAATTATGCAAGCTTTCTGGGATCTAGTCCCCTTCTTCAGGCATATTTCCAGCCAAGTTAAGTCATGATCTTCAGAAACCTGCTAGATTTCATGTATGCTTGCATGAACTCATTGGCTCCAGCCTGCTGATCACCTGACCTCTAACTGCTAAACAGTAACCAGCACAACTGCCATCTACGTGTTTACTATTTACCTGCATCATTGTTTTACTTCAGCTAACATCTAAAAATATGCCTGAAGAAGGGGACTAGATCCTAGAAAGCTTGCATAATTCAACTTTTATCAGTTAGCCATTAACCATTTCAGCCCGCGGGTATTTTTCACATAATGCATCAGAGCAATTTTCACCTCCCATTCATTTGCCAATAACTTTATCACCAATCATCACAATGAATTGATCTATATCTTGTTTTTTCTGCCATTAATTAGGCTTTCTTTGGGTGGTACATTTTGCTAAGAATATTTTTTTTTCTACATGCATTTTAACAGGAATATAATGGAAAAAATGCATTATTTCTCAGTTTTCGGCCATTATAGCTTTAAAATAATACATGCTACCATAATTAAAACCTATGTATTTTATTTGTCCCGGTTATTACACCATTTAAATGATGTCCCTATCACAATGTATGGTGCCAATATTTTATTTGGAAATAAAGGTACATTTTTCAGTTTTGCACCCATCACTATTTACAAGCTTATAATTTAAAAAATATTAGTAATACACCCTATTCACATGCATATTAAAAAAAAAAAAGTTCAGACCCTTAGGTAACTATTTGTTTTTTGTTTTTTTTTAATTGTAATTTTTCTTTTCTTCATTAAAAATTTTATTTAGGTAATTTTTGGAGTGGGAGGCAAACAGTTAATTTTAAATGTAATAATGTGCTTATTTAATAAAAAATGTATATGGATGTAGTTTTACTATTTGGCCACAAGATAGCCACAGTCAAAACATTTATTTTTACACTTTCGCTTCTAGGAAGCATAAGGAGGACGGGAAGCTTTTTTTGCTCAGAAAGACCTCGGCCTCTGATAAGAAGCTGTCGTTTTTTCTGCCAGGGACTTAGATCAATGAATGGGAACTATGTTCCCATTCATTGATCTCCGGGCTAACGGGGGGCGGCACGGGCGCACGCAGACACGCGCAACAGCACACCAGCAGCCGCCTGGACGTGACAATCACGTCCAAGCGGCAGGAATGTTTAAAAGGTATTACTTTTACAAGACTTTTTTTTCTACCTACATAATTTGTTTGGCTAACATGGTACAGAAACATTTTTACTACTATCAATGTTAGTAGTAATTTTATGCTAATATACTGTAGTAACGTATGACATGACTACTATGAGTCCTGTTGTTTCTTTCTTCAGGGTACCTAGTAAGACACCACGACTTTTAATAAACAAGGAGAAGACTGGTGAGGTACTGTCACTATCCTCATACATTATAAAAATATAATCTTATAATACAAATATAATGTTAATCAATCTGAGTTTACATGCTATGACTTTTTAAACCCATTTTATTTTTCCAGGGAGACTCATTTTTTGGACTCCTTGGCTTGGGAGGTGGAATGGACTTTGACTCAGAGAAAGCTTACAGGTTCAAAGTTCAAATTAGTTTCAAGTCTATCTATTTTGGTAAATTGGTCAATAGCATTTCAGACCAAATGTTTCACTAATGGTATTTTGTGTCTAGAGATGTTGCCTGGCTTGGAAACTGTGATGATGGTTGTCTGGCATTAGCTGAATTCCTTGGTTGGAAGGTATGTACAAATGTTAAAAGTAAGATTTTAAAGCTCTAGTTTATACACATTAATATTCTTAATGCATGAGATAGTACATTTTCATTAGTATTGCGCAATGTTCACTAGATTGCACAGCTGTACTTTTTTCCATACATACATATATAAAAACTATCTTGCTGGCTGGCTCGTGTAGTTTCATGTCCTGTTGAGATTACAGTGTGGGTTTTGCTGGAGTGAAAGTTGTCCAGACTACTCCCCTTATCAGATGTACAGTACTTATAGAGAGGCACTGCCAGGAGGCAAAAGTTTAACTCCTAGGGGAATTCCTAGGAAGAACTCCTAGGGGAATTCTTTTGTGTGGAAAGCAGGTCCTCTCAGCGTGTCGTCTTAACTCCAAATTATCCTTAAAGGACTACTGTAGAGGGGTAGGGATAAAAGAGTTGTACTTACCGGGGGCTTCTAATGGTTCCCCACAGACATCCTGTGCCCGCGCAGCCACTCACCAATGCTCCGGTCCCCGCTTCCGATTCACTTTTGGAATTTCCGACTTTAAAGTCGGAAAACCACTGTGTCCTCGCTCCCGCTATAGTAGTACAGGTGCCCCCCCCCCCCCCCAATATAGGTTAGCAAGGTGTAGGGGCTCCAGTACAATGTAGGCAGCAATGTTAGACATAGCATAGGTGCCCTCCACCCCCTGATCCCGGCACTGTTACTTACCGCGCCTCTGTCCAGCGATCGCTGCATCCTCACCACACAGCTCCGGTATTCTCTATGAGGAGGATTGGGGTTCATCTGTAACTGTCTAACTTATACTGGGGGACACCTGTACCTGGATAACCTATGCTGGGGGCACCGAGACCTTGCTACCTATACCGGAGGAACTTATAGACCTGGCTACCTTTACTGGGGCACCTATACCTAGCGTCCTATACTGGGCACACCAATATCTGAATACCAATATTGAGGGTACCTATACCTGACTACCTATACTGGGGAGCTGAATACCGCATCAGACATAATGTTCTTGAGGTTGGCGGATCAATTTTTACACCCTGGGAGCAATTTAGCCTAGAAACTGCCCTGATTGGAAGCTTAGCTTCCATGCGTACTCTGCATCACACACATGGGGGAGACATGGGGGGGGTCTTATACTCAAGTCGGCTTATACTCACCATTGGCGATCCCTCACCGTGTACTTCCGATAGTGATATGTTCCCCAGTGATCAGTGTTGATGACACCAGGGTCACGCAGCGTCATCAACATCTGGCAGCAAACAAAATTAGTTTTTTTGTGTGTTTTTGTATTGAATTCTATACAATAATCTGTGGGAGATTACGATGACAGATGGGCACCGCGCGGTGGGTGACACAGGACAGGTAAATGTATAAACGCACAAACATAGTGTACATTATACACTGGAGGGGCAGCAGCAAGGCAACGGACACGGGCGATTTCCGAGAGATTCCATGCTGAAATCGATCAGGAATAGGCAGTCGACAGAACTTTCTCTAATCAAATTCGATCAGAGAGAGATTTGTCTCTTGGTGGAATCTGCCCATCATCAGATGTATGGCCACGTTTACATTCGTATTAGTGCAGGTTGAGCAGCTGCAGCTTGGAAGTATCAGATTTTGGGGAGTAATTTTGAAATTTAGTTTTGATTTTGTGTTTCAAGCTTTAAATATACTCAAAATGTATACTAGACCCTTGCTTGACACACTTTGGTAAGTTACAGGAAAAAAAGGTTATAAAAATTAATTGTATCACTTTTTGCACAGAAATCCAGCAGAAACTGAATTCCAGGGAGGTTAAAGGACAACTGTAGTGAGAGCTATGTTTAAGCAATACCTGTTGCCTGGCTATCCTGCTGATCCTCTGCCTCTAATACTTTTAGCCATAGACCCTGAACAGGCATATGCAGATCAGGCTTTTGTGACATTGTCAGATCAAACAAGATTACCTGCATGCTTATTTCTGGTCTTATTCAGACACTACTGAAGCCAAATAGATCAGCAGGGCGGCAAGGCAAAGCACAAAGGAAATTAATATGACAGACTCCATATTCTTCTCACTTCAGTTCTCCTTTAACCTCTTGAGGACCGCAGTGTTAAACCCCCCTAAAGACCAGGCAATTTTTCATTAAATTGGCCACTGCAGCTTTAAGGCCAAGCTGCAGGGCCGCACAACACAGCACACAAGTGATTTCCCCCCCCCCCCCATTTTCTCCCCACCAACAGGGCTCTCTGTTGGTGGGGTGTGATCGCCCCCCAGATGTTTGTTTGTTTATTTGTTTGTATGTGTTTGTTTTTGTAATAAAAATGTTTTTTTCCCCCCAGCTGAACCCCCCCCCCAGCCAATCCCCGTGATCAGCTGTCATAGGCTTCAGCCTATGACAGCCGATCACCTCTGTGTCTCAGGGGGGACAGCCGTGTCACACGGCTGTCCCCAGTACAGCGCTGCTGCTGATCGCAGCGCTGTACATGTAAATAGACGGCGATTACGCGGAGACTGAAGGCTCCGCCCACCAAGTAGGAGATGCGCGCGCGATCTCCTGCAAAACACAGCCCCAGGACTTTACACCAATCGGCGTCAGGCGGTCCTGGGGCTGCTGCCGCGGCCACGCCCAACGGTGTGACGCGCCTCTCTCAAATGTCAGTAGTAACCAGCGCTTTTTATGAAACAAAATGACGCCTCCTCAGACTCCCCTTGCTGATCTTGTCCTGCCTCAGGTTAGTAATGCACAGTGTTTAGTAGATTGTAAATTTGTACTTTTTTTTTTCCAATAAGCATATTAAAATTATCTTGCTGGCTGGTTCCTGTAGTTCTGTATCGAAGCAAGTAAAAGCAGCGCTAGAGATTGCAGCGCAGCTGGCACCGACATAGGCTGTAATAGGTATAACAGCCAATGCAGCGCTAAGACAATAATTTGGACGGTCAAAAGACGGAGCCCAAATTACTACTGTATAAAAACAGTGTAATTTGCAATAGCTGGAAGCCGAATTACATCTTTCTCCATTGTCCACGGCAACCTGGAGGGGGGAGTAATAGTAAATAACAACGCCTGGACTTTAGCAGGAGCGGGGTGAGCCATTTTTTTGGTTTACCCTGCGCCCAAATTTCCCGAGGGCTTAATTATAGGTACACGTTCCATGTCCTGTTTAAATTACAGTGCAGTTTTGCTGGAATTAGTTTTCCAGACTACTCCCCCTATCTCATCATCACCCACATGAAGTAGCTTAGGTGCTTAGAGGAGATAATCTGTCCCCTAGCATCTCTTACCGCTGCTGGAATTTTGGGGGGTAGCACTGTAGCCCTTGCACAGTGTCAGAACAATAAATATCTTTTGAGTTGCAGTGCTGGTCATATATAAAAAACGTTTTGTAAAAGTAATACCTTTTAATGGCTAACTGACAAAGGAAAATTATGCAAGCTTTCAGGGATCTAGTTCCCCTCTTCAGGGATATTTCCAGAGGTAATCTAAAGTAAAACACTGTATGCAGGTAAATGGTAAACACGAAGATGGCAGTTAATTAACAATTACTATTATTATTTAATAATTATTATTTAGTATTTATATAGTGCCGCCATCTTCTGCAGTGCTGTACATAGTGTATAAATTGTCTTGTCACTCAACTGTCCCTCAGTGGGGCTCACAATCTAATCATAGTCATATGTCTATATCGTATAGTGTATGTATCATAGTCTAGGGCCAGTTTAGGGGAAGGCAATTAACTTATCTGTATGTTTTTGGGGATGTGGCAGAAAAGCAGAGTGCTCTAAGGAAACCCACGCAGGCACAGAGAGAACATACAAACTCCGTGCAGATAGCGCCCTGGCTGGGATTCGCACCAGGAACCCAGCACTGCAAGGCGAGATTGCTAACCACTTTGCCACCGTACTTTCCCCAAATGAAAATCTGTCTGGTATTTGATATTTCTGTGAATTTGGTACAGTTGAATCTTGGTATAGTAAACTCTGATATACTAAACCTCTGGCTATAGTAACAGGTGCCAACCATGCACCTGTATGAATATACATTGTTTGATTAATCCTTATATAGTACACATCTTATATAGTAAACTACTTGGCCAGGTCCCTTGGAGCCTAATATAAAGAGATTCTACTGTGTTTGTATTTGGCTTGTGCACAAGAATACATACAGTATATGGGCAGGTCTCACACCTTTTGTTATTGCAGGGTAATGTGCCCGGATTTTCTGGTGTTGACAATACATTTTTGATAATCATTTGTCCCAGGTTGTTTGAAAGCAAGCAGTGGTAAATCAGGAAAAAATTCCTTCTGACGTTTATCTCTGTGATGTAATTGTTGTAGTGCTTTCGAAATCTTCCTCAGTGTCTTTCATTTCGGGTTATAAGTGACCACTTTTGGGACTCTCTTAGTTTTAAATTTGCTCTGTGTATTTGATCATCAACAATTTGTGACTGATATCCCTGATGTGAATCCATTACTTGACTGTCAACTATAGATTTTTTTTTGGTGTGTTTCAGGTGGAAACTATACCCCTTGAGGTAAATGGATGGTCAGTTGGTTTATGGTATATGGATTTTGACTTCCTGTGATGCTGTCCAGATTAATAAGATATCTATAAATCTGGAGTAAGCCTATGGTTTGATTTCACAAGTTGAAAGGAAGTTTTCCTCCAATCTGGCCATAAATACATTTGCATACTGGGGTGACCTCCTACTTCCCATAGCACCCAAATTAAAAATCGTGATGAGTTAGTATATACCTGATCAGTTGTTGTGTGGCCTCCGTTGGTAGATCATTTAGCTGGGAGAAATGTTGGCAAGCTGCAATACCGTCCTCGTGTGGGATGTTACTGTAAAGGGATTCAACATCAATTATAGCCAGAATAGAGCCCTCTGGGACTGGTTATGAAGAGTTGGGAGAAGAGGAATCCACAGTGACAATCACAGCATGCCACAGACTGAGAGGAGCAAAACGGAACTGTAAACCTAAAAATGTCCACAGACTGCTTAGCCATTGTCCCCCTACCCCACCCCCCTTCCATGTCCCCCCTTTTCCCCTCGCTTTGGCAATACCTGTATGAATCTTGGTCATGCCAATAAAGCTATCTTTGATTTGAGTTAATTTGTCAGCCAAATGATGGCTATCTTACTGGGAATACCTACTTTGCTGCTAGCTCTATACTTGCTGGAGAAATCTCTGGGTCACCTTGCTGACTTTTTCAATGTGAATTTCCTTGAAAAGACTGCAACAGGGGTGCATGCACGGTGCGTTCCAAGATGGACGCTTGATGTGAGAGCTCTGAGTGCCGATCCTGGAGTTTGCAGTTTTACCCCCACTTGAAGTGCGCCAGGGCTCTAGTTTCTGCTCACGGTGATCGGGCAGCACCTGTGGGTTTTTCATGGGCAAAAAGGATAAGCAAATGGAGCGGACGAGCCGATCGCTGGACAGATATTTCCCAAGATGGCGGCTAAGCAGACACAAGGGGAAGCTACGGATTTCACTGAAGCTGTAAATTGCATCCCAGAACATAGTTTAGGGGCCATTACCTCTTCAAATATAGTCATTTTTCTTTCGTTTCAAGGGTGTTTATTGAAAAAGATGCACATAACATAATATACAATAACAAAGATATCCCCACACATGGGGAGTTAACAAATATTGCTTATCATAAGAACAAAATAGCAAGACATATATAAAGCTAGCAAAAATATAATAGAGAAATAAAGTAATGTACACAGATTATATTTTTTACTTTTTTTTTTTAAACTCTTTTTATTAAAGAATGCAACCACAGAGAAACACATACATACAGTGCAATACTCACAGGGTTATAAAAAGGCGTATTATAAGAACGTAGATTCAATTAGGGTTAGTCGATAGGGTATGAAATACTGTTCTGGCATATGCTGGTCAAAGGAGGTATCCATATGAGAGCTGTCCGGAGTGTAGTCCATGACTAGAAAAAATTGTTCCAGAATAATAAACTGAAAAGCATATCCAGGAGCGTGGCAATAAGTACTGAAGTGAGGATAAGTACTGGAGAAAGAACATCCTCTACACATAAACAGGATAATGTTATAACATTCAACAAAAACAACTCGCACCCTGGGCACCATGCTAGCCCAACCAGTGGGCATCCAGTTATTAGTTATATTAACTAGATAAGCTTAAATTGGCAGGGCAGAAAACTATACAGAGAGAAATATGCTTACATATTGTAATTATACCATAATGTAATATATACTGATAGGCCTTGAGGCTAAGCCATGGGCAGACAATGGAGGAAAAGTAACCATGTCTGTTTTACGTACTAATCGTAAGGGGACTATCCAGCCATGGGGTCCATGTAAGTAGAAATTTACCTATGCATCCTCTGTTTTTAAATGTTATTTGTTCCAATGACGAATTGGCATTAATGAGGCTTTTCCACTTCTCGATTGAGGGAGGTATGGGGCTCATCCAATGTAGAATGATAGTTTTGTTGGCGAAGTAACACGCTTTCCGAATGAGAGATCTATGCTGTTTGGACCATATTTCAATGAAGAAAGTTTTAGAAGGCTGCCCCACTGATTTGCACAAGCGAGTTTCACAATCCATCAAGGATACAATCACAGAAGCGCTGGTGGATTTGAAAGCAGATGTCACAACAGCCCTCTCTCGCATCTCCACATTGGAGCAAGTCATGATGTCCCTACAACAGCACTGTGAGTAGATTGGAAGAGGAAAATGCGCCTACGACAGACATGTTCTCTGGATTTCAGAGGTCCCTGGAAGGAACGAACGGAATGAAACCCGGGACCGGAGGCGGAACTTACGGGTGAGAGGTGTCCCTTATTCCGTGTGCCCTGTGGACATTAGGAAATATATTACTGATTTATGGGAGACTCTATCCCCTGATACACCTAAGGAGCTGTGGTGACTAGATAGAGCTCAGAGAGCTGTAGACCCTAGACCCTCAGGTTCCCTTAAAGGGAAGGTCCAAGCAAAAAAAAAATGAGATTCACTTACCTGGGGCTTCTACCAGTCCCATGCAGCCATCCTATGTTCTCGTAGTCACTCACTGCTGCTCCAGTCCCCCGCTGGCAGCTTTCTGACCTCGGAGGTCAGGGCCAAATTGCGTACATTTTTACACATTCCCGCTAGTGCAGGAACATTAACACATACATTTTTACGCGTTAGTGGTGAAACGCGTAAATTTTTGTTCCTGCACTAGCTGGAATGCGTAAAAATGTATGCAATGTGGCCCTGACCTCCGAGGTCAGAAAGCTGCCAGCGGGGGACTGGAGCAGCAGTGAGTGACTACGAGGGCACAGGATGGCTACATGGGGCTGGTAGAAGCCCCAGGTAAGTGAATCTCATTTTTTTTTTTTGCTTGAACCTTCCCTTTAATGCTCAAGGATATCATTGTGGGATTTCATTATTTTAAGGTGCAGGTGAAAATTGTGTTTGTTACAAGGAATATGCTTACTTGTCATTTTTGGGCACTGATAAACAAATTATAAACGATATATTGCCCATCACTTTGGCCAAATGCAGGCAGCTGCATCCAGTGACATTGCTTCTCTGGGAAAAAGGCATACAATATCGATGGGGGTTACCCGTTTAAGCTCGTATCAGTACGAGACAGAGTTTACTATGCTATTTCTGATCCAGTAGATTCCAGAGATCTGTTAAGAGGCTTAGGCCTGCAGCTGCCAAATAGCCTAATGAAGCCTTCCTCACCCTCAAAACAGGTCTCACCAGTCATCGCCCTTACTACTCTCACCTAAGGAACAGAGAAGCAAAACTAGGGTGCCAAGCCTATGATTTCCATTGTTGTTATAAGATTAATGTTTCTATTGGGGTAAAACCTATGATATTACACTATATATGATGGATTTACAATGCTCCTGAGTCTGCCAGGGGCTATCTTACAGGGGTGTCTTCAGGTGTGTTGATGTATGTCTCCCCACTGTGGGCCCAAGGTGGGTGAAGCCCAATCGAGACATGTAGTATGCCTCGTCTGTACATTTGTTACCCTTGTTCCTGGGTTCTATTTGGTTCACTGTAGCTACTTGTTTGGCTTCATTAGAACTAAACCTTGGGCAAACGGAAGTATTCTCTGTTGATGTTTTGCCACTTTTTTTTCTTGTTGTTCTTTCTTCTTTTTTCTTTTTAAAGTATCTGTCCATCAGAAATCGGAAATCGATCGGAAATCAGATCAGACATGTTGGAAATAATCGATCTGACAGTAAATCTGCCAGAAAATCTCATAGTGCGTACCTAGCATCAGGCTTCCATTAGAGGGCAATTTATAGGGATAGCATTTAAACAGAAAAAGGTATTTCAATCCAACCTCAATAAACTCTATAGAGATCTTGAGCAACTGGAGGAAAAATGCAGACTTCACCCTACATCTGAGAGGCATAGAGAATTAGAAAGTCTTAGGAAAGCAATAGCTGATTTATTATTTAGTTAAGTTGATTTTTTTTTTTAAACAAATAAATATATAGATACCAGGCGCAGAGACAGTGAGTTTGATGTCACCTCAAACTACTCAGCTCTTCCTCTTCCCTTAGAACTTAATGCAGATTAGACAACGATAACACGCGCTAAAATTCAAATGACTGCTTTATTATAAAACCCACATGAATCATATATTCTATAAATTCACAAATATTCCCCTGTATGCCCTTAGTGGGGTTAATTACTCATCCATACACCACACATCCACAATGAAGGGCCCTTCAGTACTCACAAACTATAAAATCAAAATTGGGTATGTTTCTGATTGAAAAAAGACTAAAAAAACTTAAAACAAATGTTCAAAAAGATGTCCAGGGGAAATATCCACTCTACCCCCTTACTTATGATGCTTCCTGACAAGTGATTATACTCTCTTCATCCCCGCCTGCATAAGCAGTATATGTATAAATTCTGAGGACTCACGTATCCTTATAGCATCATGGGTTAGCGTCTCTGCATAGGATATTGTCCGCAATAACTTCGATAAGTCACACCAGCCAGTGGCATAGCAATGGGGATAGCGGCCATAGCGTTGCTATGGGGCCCTGCGGCAGCCCTAAGTCACGGGGGGCCCTCAGCTGCCTGAGAAGACTTTTTATTTTTTTTTATTTTTTTTTTAATTGCCCTGCCGTTCCGGGCCCCCGCCCCCCCTCCCTCACCTCGGCGGGCCCCCCCCTCCTTTTACGAGCGGCGGGCGGTGCGGCATAGATAGTCACCAGGCTCTGGCAGGGTAATCAGGCGCTAGAGGTCCAGCTGCCTCCGGGCTACTGTCTCCTCTGTATGCCGCACGCACTGCTTCCTGATTTATTTCGCGCGGCATACAGAGGAGACACCGTAGCGCGGAGGCAGCTGAACCTCTAGCAGCTGATTACCCCGCGGGAGCCTGCGGAATATGCCGCACCTCTCGCCGCCGTTCGTAAAAGGAGGGGGACCCCAGGTGAGGCAGGGGGGGATAGGAGTCGTGCCCCTGCCCCACTAAACCACCTGCCCAATCACCCACCCAGCTGCCTAATCACCCACCAGTCTAATTAGCCACCCACCCAGCCGCCTAATTACCCACCCAGCTGCCTTATTAGCCACCCACCCAGCTACCTAATTAACTACCCACCCAGCTGCCTAATTAACCACCCACCCAGCTGCCTAATTACCAGCACCCACCCACCCAGCTGCCTAATTACCCACCCAGCTGCCTAATTACCCACCCAGCTGCCTAATTACCCACCCACGCACCCAGCTGCCTAATTACCCACCCACGCACCCAGCTGCCTAATTACCCACCCACGCACCCAGCTGCCTAATTACCCACCTACGCACCCAGCTTCCTAATTACCCACCCACGCACCCAGCTGCCTAATTACCCACCAACCCAGCTGCCTAATTACCCACCCACCCAGCTGCCAAATAACCAGTACAATGCCCACCCACCCAGCTGCCAAATTACCAGCACAAAGCCCACCCACCCAGCTGCCAAATTACCAGCACAAAGCCCACCCACCCAGCTGCCAAATTACCAGCACAAAGCCCACCCACCCAGCTGCCTAATTATCCACCCACCCACCTGCCTAATCACCCACCCACCCATCCAGCTGCCTAACCACCCACCCAGCTGCCTAACCGCCCACCCAGCCACCCACCCCTCTGCCTAACCGCCCACCCAGCTGCCTAATTACCCACCCAGCTGCCTAATTACCCACCCACGCAGCTGCCTAATTACCCACCCACGCAGCTGCCTAATTACCCACCCACGCAGCTGCCTAATTACGCACCCACGCAGCTGCCTAATTATGCACCCACCCACCCAGCTGCCTAATTACCCACCAACCCAGCTGCCTAATTACCCACCAACCCAGCTGCCTAATTACCCACCAACCCAGTTGCCTAATTACCCACCCACCCAGCTGCCTAATTACCCACCCACCCAGCTGCCTAATTACCAGCACAAAGCCCACCCGCCTAATCACCCACCCACCTGCCTAATCACCCACCCACCTGCCTAATCACCCACCCATCCAGCTGCCTAACCACCCACCCAGCTGCCTAACCGCGCCCCGGGCACCCACCCCGCTGCCTAACCGCCCACTCAGCCACCCACCCTGCTGCCTAACCGCCCACCCAGCTGCCTAACCGCCCACCCACCTAACCGCCCACCCACCCAGCTGCCTAACTACCCACCCAGCTGCCTAACCGGAGCCGCCTAACTGCCCACCCGCCCACCTAACTGCCCACCCTCCCACCCAACTACCAAACTGCCCACCCTCCCACCCAGCTACCTAACTGCCCACCCTTCCACCCAGCTACCTAACTGCCCACCCTTCCACCCAGCTTACCTATCTGCCTACCCTGCCACCCAGCTTACCTATCTGCCTACCCTGCCACCCAGCTACCTAATTGCCTACCCTGCCACCCAGCTACCTAATTGCCTACCCTGCCACACAGCTATCTGCCTACCCTGTCACACAGCTACCTATCTGCCACCCAGCTACCTATCTGCCTACCTATCTGCCTACCCTGCCACCTAGCTACCTATCTGCCTACCCTGCCACCTAGCTACCTATCTGCCTACCCTCCCACCCAGCTACCTAACTGCCTACCCAGTGCAGTGCCTGCACCGCAAATATCCTGCCAGCCTGCCCAACCACCCTCCCTCCAGGTAATTGTTATCCCACTATAGACCTGGCTACATATACTGCATTTTGTGGGGAAATCTGGCGACAATCTGATTGCATTTTGTTGGTGAAATTTGGCGACAATCTGATTGCATTTTGTCGGGAAATCTGGCGATAATCTGATTGCATTTTATGGGGAAATCTGCAGACAATCTGGTTGCATTTTGTGGGAAAATCTGCCGACAATCTGGTTGCATTTGTTTGGGAAATCTGATGCCAATCTGGTTGCATTTTTTGGGAAATCTGCTGCCAATCTGTTGCAATTTGTGGGAAAATCTGCCGACAATCTGGTTGCATTATTTTGGGAAATCTGCTGCCAATTTGATTGCATTTTTTGGGGGGAAATCTGCCACCAATCTGGTTGCAATTTGTGGGGAAATCTGCTGCCAATCTGGTTTTGTGTGGAAATCTGCCAACAATCTGGTTGCATATTGTGTGGAAATCTGCCGACAATCTGGTTGCGTTTTGTGGGGAAATCAGATTTCCCCACAAAATGTTTGGATGGGAGGTCCGAGGTCTGTGGGTTGGGAAGGCCGGGGGGGGGGGGGGGGGCATAATTTTTTGCTATGGGGCCCAGTCATTTCTAGCTACGCCCCTGACACCAGCGCTCCCCAACAGTCGTCCTGTTTGTAGAACGGCAACTCCCAAGTGTCCCTTCCACGCCGGCGATCTCGTACAGGCCGCGTCACTTCCGCCCGTCAGGCTCTGCGAGCCGCTCTCAGTACTTCCGCCCGGCTGTGTTGCACTAGGATCAGCTTACACGGTGACGTCACCTTAGGACTTTGGAACTTTGTCTTACGGGCAGCAGCTGCGCGCTTTCACTACATGCCAAGTTCTTCGTCCTAGATTAGCGTTGCCCACACTAAACAATAGCGTTCCTTCACCTCAACGCGTTTCAGCCAATTAATGATGGCCTTCATCAGGAGGGTTTTAGCTTGAGAAGCAGCCAGCCATTTCCATCCGTTATATATCCCCCATGGATCCACCCTTTCACATGTCACTTTTTTTTTTTTTTACTAAACAACTGTTCTATGAAAGGGGAATAGGGTGCATACAATCGTGGCTAAACAACTGAGAGGTATTAGGGCACGTAATGCTGTTTTTGCTCTGAAGGATAAACAAGGTGTTCTTCAGTATGATTTGGGTCGTATAGCTGCAATTATTCATTATGGTTTTAAATAGATATATAATCTTCGTCATAATGATCCCTGTAAGACACCTTCTCCAGACCAAATGCAGGCATACCTGAAGAACTGTGGACTATTTAGGCTCACTGTCAATCGAGCTGCCAAACTTAGTTTAGAATTGGATTCTGAGGAGGTTTTAAATACTCTCAAGTTGCTAAAGCCTCATAAGGCTCCTGGTCTGCATGGGTTTACAGTAGCTTATTATAAAAAAAATTGTGGATACAGTAGCAAAAAAAATTATTTGAACCCTTTGAAATTCTATGGATATCTGCACAAATTGGTCATAAAATGTGATCTGATCTTCATCTAAGTCACAACAATAGACAATCAGTCTGCTTAAACTAATACCACACAAATAATTAAATGTTCCACAGCAGTACTGGCTAAATAGTCTGTGGACTGATGAAACCAAAGTTGAGTTGTTTTGAAGAAACACACAACACTATGGCCTGAATTCATAAAGAATTACCTCATGTGCTAATGCTGAAAACAGCAGACTTTCCCAAGCACTTAGCAAAGTGTCAATTCATAAAGGCTGTTACCGCATGAAAAACTGAAATTACTGAGCAGTGAGGAAAATTACCGACTTGGCTGTAGTTACCTCCAACGCATGGATATGTGTAAATACATGTAAATTGTCAGCAAATGTCAATTCATAAAGCCTTCAACAAACGGTAAGCGAGATGATAATTACCGACACCTCTGGTGAGGTCTTAACCACTTGCCGACCAGGGGATGTTACACTGATCAGTGCTGCGTGGGCTCTACAGCCCGCAGCACCGATCAGCAGTGCAGCAGGGTGATCAGACTACCCCCCTTTTTTCCCCACTAGGGGGATGTCCTGCTGGGGGGGTCTGATCGCCGCCGGCTGCAGTTGCTTAGCGGGGGGGGCTCTTCAAAGCCCCCCTCCGCAGCGCTTTCAGCCCTCTCGCCAGCTCCCTCCCTCTCCCTTCCCCTGTGTGCTGCGCAGGACGGATTTCCGTCCTGCGCATTGAAGGATAGGCTTCAGCCTATCATATGCCGGCGATCCCCGGCCAATCAGAGGCCGGGGATCGCCGATCTGCCTTACGGCGCTGCTGCGCAGCAGCGCCGTATGATGTAAACAGCGGGGATTTCTTCCCCGCCTGTTTACATTTTGCCGGCGAGCCGCCATCGGCGGCTCTCCGGCTGTTCACGGAGACACCCTCCGTGAACTGACATGGAAAGGCCGCTCGATCGAGCGGCCGTTTCCATGGTAACCCGCAGACGACCAGTTTACGCCAATCGGCGTTAGCTGGTCGTCAAGAGGTTAACAATGCAAAGTGCAGGGAGCCGAAAGTCTGTGCAGGGAGCCGAAGTCTCTGTGAGTCATCTGTGCAGGGAGCCGAAGTCTGTGTGAGTCATCTGTGAGTTATCTGTGCAGGGAACCGTAATTACAGCTTGTAATAAAAGAGAGATATCACCACACTTCTGCTGTACCGCTCAATGGGCTGCGGTAATTTACCGAACTTCAAAGACAGCTGTGAAAATCTTTATGAATTACCACACAAAGGTCTAAAATACCTAATGCGGTATTTTCCCTCCCAGATTTTTTTTATCGCACTGCTTTTATGAATCGAGGCCTATGTGTGGAGAAAAAGAGGCACAACACACCAACATCAAAACCTCATCCCAACTTTCTGATAAGCAGTATCTGTTTGATAAAGCATGGGGGTGTCCTCTTTCTTTGGTTAGTATGACACTAGAGATGTGCTATATTACATGTTGATATTGAAGTCCAGGTTGGTTTGCCAGGTGACCCTTCTCTCTCCTCTCTTCTGTTTTTCCCATCTTTCTCTGTTCTTCTTTTCTTTCAGTCTGGTATTTTCCCATGTTCAGTTGCCAAACCTCCAATTTTGGGTTTGTTGTTTTTGGAATGTTGATGGAGTAAAATTAAGGTAATGCTGAGGCGTAAGCAGGGTGCGATATCCATGCTCTTATCATCCTTTGTGCCAACTGGGAGTAATTACTAAACTATTTGTATTTTTTTTTTTATATATCTGCGTTCCATATTGTTGTTGTTGTACTTGAATGTTGATGTGCTGTATTCTTTGTACTTGTCAGATTTTTAAATAAAAAAAAGAAAAGGGCTGCAACCAATATAAAAATTGTAATGGCAGAGTGCCATATGTCACTTGCCTAACAATGAAACAGGTGGGAGAGTTTCAGAAATAAGACATCACTTTCCACATGGTCGGGCAGAAATACAGTTACCTGATGTTGTTAAAAATTGTTCTCAGTTTTAACAATTTCCAATCATTTTCCCGATCACTCATGTTCCCCAGCACCTATTTTTTTTCTGGGTTGCTGGCGCAAAGACTTGGCTGATCAGGAAAAAGGACTGACAGCTTGTCCCTCAGTCTTATTCTCCATGACAGCATCTGTCAGTTATTGTTAAAGTAAAAATCCCACAAGTGGTGCAGGAATTTACTGTGAAATACTAAGCTATATTTTGCATACCTAGAACTAGCAAATCCAGACATAGTTGATTTATAAAGAGTGGTTTTTGGTTTTGCTGCACTGTTATTCACTACAGATAGTTCATCCTAGTTTATTATAATGAATTTCTCTGTTTTCATAATGTTACATTGCACAGGCTGAGCTAGAAGAACTGGTGAAGAAGGAGCATGCAATCATTGATGCAGCAGCTAAAAAAACCGACAGCACATCAGAGAAGGCAGAAGAAAAAAAGTCACCTAAGAAAACTCCAGAGAAAAAATCAAATGAATAAGGACTTTAAAATCTCTTTATCTTTTCTTTACCTTCATTATTAAAACATTAAAGCTGTAGGTGATTTTTCTATGTCAAGAAAATTGCTCAGTAATTTCCAGCTTACCTATATGTACAGGTATGAGGAGAAGGAAAGATTAAATTTAATAGATGTTTGGAGATGCGCTTTACATTATATCAGTGCCATTGACACTATAAAATATGTTCTGATTATTTAACCACTTAAAGCGGACCCAAACCAAACATTTTTTTAATTCAAAATATTTAGTTGCACCACTCTGACACATACAAAGATAAATAAACACTCCTTCAAGCCTATGAGCATTTCAGTGCATGCTTTTCACCCTTCTCTTTTTATAAATAGGGCTATACAGGTGGCAGCCATTAGCAATTCCTCCTTTGCCAGACACCTCCTACTCCACCAGTTTGCCGGATTCTGTCCCGGCAATATGAAATGAAGGGAGGGGTTCCTCCAATAAATGTAAAATATTTTATATTTGTCATCATGCAGCTGAAAAAAGGCTGCTATTTATTATTATAATTTAGAAAATAGATTTTATTTCTGAAATCTAGTATTTTTTATTTGGGTCCACTTTAACTATTTCAGCCCGCGGGTATTTTTCACCTTATGGACGAGAGGAATTTTCACCTATCAGCGCTCCTCCCATTCATTCCCCAATAATTTTATCACTACTTATCAGAACGAAATGATCTATACTTTGTTTTTTCCGCCACCAATTAGGGCTTTCTTTGGGTGGTACATTATGCTAAGAATTATTGTATTCTAAATGCAATTTTATGGGAATAATACGAAAAAAATGGAAAAAATATTTTGCAGTTTTTAGCCATTATAGTTTTAAAATTCATGCTACCATAATTAAAATCCACACATTTTATTTGGCCATTTGTCCTGGTTATTGCAACGTTAAAATTATTTCCCTAGTACAGTGTATGGGGACAATATTTTATTTTGAAATAAAGGTCAATTTTTTCAGTTTCACATCCATCACACATTTTAAGCCAATTATTTAATAATGTTATTCCCTCTTGACATAGATATTTTTTTTTCCCTTAAAGTCGGTAGGTGTGTTTTACTATTTGGCCACAAGATGTCCCCGCTGAGCAAAAAACCTATTAGTGTACTTTGTACACTAATAGGATACAATGTATCACTACATTGTAACTAGGGGAAGTGAGGTCGGCTTGCATCGGAAGCCTCCGATCACAGTGGCGGTGGGGAGTTTATGAATGTAAACATTGTTTCCATTCCTAAATTGAACGATCGGGCAGCGGAAACTGGCGGAAATCAGCGGCGTGACCGCGACGACTGTAAGTAAGAATAAACACTGTTTTTGACCGGACTATTTTTTCCAATTCAGTGCTCTGCAGCTTTAGCAGCTTGCTGCAGAGCCATGCAACTTGGCACACAAATTATTTTTTTCTCCTTTTGTTGCCATCAACAGAGCCTTCTGTACAGCGCTGCAGTAGATCACTGCGCTGTACAAAGTAAATAAACCATTGTTTATTCTTTTAACAACCTGCCAGCGGGGATGTGCGTGCATCCGTGCGCACAATCTCCTGCAAAACACTCCCCCAGGACTTGACGCCAATCGGCGTTAGGCAGTCCTGGGGGAGCCACTTTGCGGCCGCCAATTGGCGTTAGGCAGTCGTAAGGTGGTTAATTGATAGATTTTAGCTCTGGGTGTGCTGTTGCAGTTGGCATTTCTAACCATATAGGCACATGTCTTAGGGCAGGCCTAGTACATATGTTTAAATCGCTTTCAATTACCTTTTGAAATATATGTATTTTATGATTGGATCCAACAGATTTACCCTCAATTTTAACATTTTATTTTATTCCTTGATAAGTGTGAGGACTTGCAAAAATAGATATTGTGCTTACTGTTTTGCATCTTGTACAATAGCCTATTATTCATGGTGACATGCAAATCTGGGTTCTATCAGTCTTTGCCTAATCCTCTGAAAGTTCACACCCTCTTCTAAATGTACCCATTACTGAGTATTTGGAGACGGCACTCCACAAGCTTCAACCAACCATAATTGTGAACATGCACATACTTTTGTTCAAGCGCACCAAAAAGAAGAAAAGTCAAAATGAATGGTGTGTATGAACCTATGGTAAATCCGTCGTCTCTCCACATTTCTATAAATTATTATATATTTTTCAAACTTTCATGTCTTGATCCCTGATTATATTGTAATGTATTTCTGCCTATGGCAAATCTAACAATGTGTGTAATGCAAGGCATAGGCAGCTGGGAAAGATTTACTTATTATTGATCTAATGGGCTACACTTCATAGACATAAATGCATTGAACAGGAAGTGTTTACATTGTACCCCTACTGTAGGAAGCTGAAATAATTTGCTTTATTAATACTAAAGTCTATGGGCCCAATCTAATTAACTCCCTTTATATGGTTTTCTCCTTTCGTTTAAATAACCTTTTAGTACCTGCAATTGAAAAAGTACCAAAAAGTAGATGAAAGGGGACTGTAAAAAATATTCTGAGTATTTTCTTGCTTATTGTTGGCTTAAATGGCATTTTATTGATGAGATGTGAAAATATCACCTAGGAGAAAACTTAGGAGAGAAAGTGAATTGGATCACAACCTATGTCCTTTAGTATAAGTAAACTTAACAATGGATTTGGAGAGGCAGATAAGTTGTATTTGTTTGTCCTATTCAGCACAGTTTGTTTTTTTTCAACCCTTGCCCGCACATGTTAACATTAGTTAAGAAATTGGGGGAAAAAGTTGGAAACTGGTGAAGAAATGAAGAAATATCTCATTTTATTATAAAGATTCATATCTCTTAAATAAACTATGTATCTTGTCCCACACTAAGTCTCATTATCATTCAAAAACCCCTACTATGTTTACTTTTAGAATACTGTCTAATAATTTCCAATACTACTGTATCAATATTTTAACTCCACCCCCTAGAAAAGAGTACTGTAATATGTTTCACTATCTGGGAATAGCTATCCATATTCCTGGTGTGACTGCTTAGTATATTTGGTGGTGAGAGGTATACACCCTTATTTTTTAAAAAGCTTTGGGTAAGTATTTGCACAAAGGTTGTCATCCATTAAATCTTGCCATTGGTATGAACCTTTCTTAAAAACTTTGAACTCTATGACCTGCAATTTCCTCACAGAGACAAAAGAAAAAACAGGGCACCGAGAGCCCAATAGTGCGATATAGTTTTAACAGAGAAAATCTGTCTAGATAGTTCGTGCAGAAATATACTCACAAAAAAGGGTCACCAGCAGGCAACCACTTGAAAGGCAGGTGGGGAGAATTGGTACCCGACCCCACTCGGGTATAAAAGTCGCTCTCTGTAGACAGGAGAAAAAAAAAGGGGGCGTACCCCTCCACCAAGGGTGGATAAGTAATATGTATCAAACGCAGATAGAACAGAGGCGCCAAAAAGAGTAAAAACACTATTATTTAAAAACAGTAAAAAGAGGGAAGGTAAGGTGGACTTACCTCCGTCTAGCAGTGGAAAACAAAACTCTGAGGTAGAGTAGAATGCATTTATTAAACAGTGTAACTCCTAAAGATGCAACGCGTTTCGCGGGCCACAGCACCGCTTCCTCAGGCTATACAGGAGTTCAAAAAAGCTGTAAATGGGACATATACATAAATCAACAAAAAAGCATCAAACACTGACAGAGGCATACAGCTGTAACATTGGAACATAAATTTCATTATAACCAGCATCTGCTGGTCTGTGAAGGTCAGATAAGTCTATCTTATCTAAGCAAAAAACACACACAAAAAAAAAAGCTTTGAGCTCTGGTAGTTGTCCCCAGGAATTGCGTTTTTGACTTTCAATATGGATCAGAGTGAGGCTAGTCTGCTGCAGCTGAAGCTTCTTTCTTTGAGGATGCTTCTGATGAAGCGGTCTTCGCCTCAGAGGGTTGTGCGTCATCGTACATGGGTACATCCCATAACAGCTCAGAGGTCTACTAAGGGTGTCTTTATGGCCCTTTATAAAGACTTAAGAAGACACCCCGAGAAGTTTCACCGTTATGTTCGGATGTCTGTGTCGTCATTCGATGAACTCCTGATGTTGGTGTCGCCACTTATTCGGAGACAGCGCACCAACATGCGGATGCCGGTCAGTCCAGCCGAAAGACTGTTGCTGACCTTACGGTGAGTCAGGTTTTTTCTTGTTTATGGTGTTTGTTTTTTTATACTTTTGTGTCCAACTCGTATTTTTTGTGTATTTTAATACTATTTTCCTCCTCCTCCTCAGGTTTCTTGCTTCTGGGGAGTCTTTTGCCTCATTGCATTATCAGTTTAGGTTGGGAAGATCAACTATACATGGGATAGTGCATGACACTTGCCGTCGGATTTGGGAGGTACTCCAACCACTTTATATGCCAGAACCAACTGAGGATACCTGGAAAGAGGCAGCCCGAGGCTTCAAAGCCAAAGCAAATTTTCCAAATTGTGTCGGTGCCGTCGACGGAAAGCACATACGTATCCAGCTACCGACAGGATCCGGTTCTAAATATTTTAACTACAAGAAGTATTTCTCAATTGTGCTTATGGCTGTGGTTGATGCACAGTACAAGTTCATTGCAGTGGATGTGGGGTCCTATGGGAGTACTGCAGACTCTCACATATTCCGTTCCTGCAGTATTGGTCAGAAATTGTATGCAGGGGAATTAAATCTCCCCACCCCCTGTCCCATTGCTGATGGTGGACAGCCTTTCCCACATGTACTTGTAGGAGATGAGGCCTTTGCTCTGCATACAAACCTCATGAAGCCTTTCCCAAAGAGAGATTTGGATATTAGAAAACGTGTCTTCAATTATCGCCTCACTAGAGCACGAAGGTATGTTGAATGTGCCTTTGGGATTTTATCAAACAAATGGAGGGTGTTCCACTCTACACTAATCATGACACCTGATAATGTGGATAATGTAGTGAAGGCCGCATGCGTTCTCCATAATTATGTACGCATGAAAGAAGGCATTAACTCAGATGAGGTCCCAGATCATCCTTTCACAGACACTCAGAGTGTTTCTTGTAGAGGCAGCAATGAAGCCGGAGATGTACGTGGCAGATTTGCTAACTACTTTGTGTCTCGCGAAGGTTCAATACCATTTCAGTACAGCAAGATTTTAAAAAAAAAATAGACATGGACTGTTTCACACCAGTGCTGATCACTGAGCCTAGTTTGTGTCTGTACCACAAGTCTTCAACAGAACTGTTTCCAACCAAGGAGGTACAGAGACAACACTTTACCTGGCAGGGACTGTTTCACACCAGTGCTGATCACCACCACCCCACCCCCACTGTGCCTAGTTTGTGTCTGTACCACAAGTCTTCAACAGAACTGTTTCCAACCAAGGAGGTACAGAGACAACACTTTACCTGGCAGGGACTGTTTCACACCAGTGCTGATCACCACCACCCCACCCCCACTGTGCCTAGTTTGTGTCTGTACCACAAGTCTTCAACAGAACTGTTTCCAACCAAGGAGGTACAGAGACAACACTTTACCTGGCAGGGACTGTTTCACACCAGTGCTGATATCCGGCAAACATGATTTTAATATGTTACAAACCAAGAATGTAGACGTATAGATTATGTCCAAAACATGTTTTTTTTTATTACAATGTATTATCACATTGATATCTGCAGTAAAGTTTTTTCTATAAACAACAGGTAAAAACTGTTAGATAAAATAGTTGTAAAGTTGTGAACAACATACTATATTTACTACTTGAACATACTCTTATATATATATAATTGTGTTTTCCACAATAAAAATTTAGATAACATCTGTGGCTGCCTTGTATTTTTTTTTTATTAGCAGTATTGGTCATTGATTGTATGCAGGGGAATTAAATCTCCCCATCCCCTGTCCCATTAGTGATGGTGGACAGCCTTTCCCACATGTACTTGTAGGAGATGAGGCCTTTGCGCTGTATACAAACCTCATGAAGCCTTTCTCAAAGAGAGATTTGGATATTACAGAGTGTGGGTTTAATTATCGCCTCACTAGAACACGAAGGTATGTTCAATGTGCCTTTGGGATTTTATCAAACAAATCTCAGAGAGCTGCATGGGGATAGAGTGGCGTTGACCGGGGGGGCGGGGGGTGGTTGGACAGACACAGAGATCAGGACTGTTGTGTGTGTGCAGGCGGGGGGGGGGGGGGGTTGCAGTTCCAAACACTCCACTAGTATATACTACCTGTATACAGGGGGGGGCACTATATATACTGCAATTATATGGACGTATATACTAACTATATATATGATATATAGTATAAAAATGTGTATGATGGGACATTTTTATACCCGCATAGGTTGGAAGTATCGTAGTGGTGAAAAATTACCATGTGCTTGCCCGGGGCTTCCCCAATCCACTGGCAGATGATCTGTCCATCGCCGCAGAGTGCCCTTCATGAAAAAATGTGCAGTGGCAGCGGTGGATAGATCTACTGCCAGTAGAATGAGGAAGCCCGAGGGCAAGTACATGTTATATTTTTCACACACTAAGAAATTATGTAATTTTAATAACGGTAACAATGGGACAGATAAGGGTACTGTCAAATACAGGTTGCAATAGTATGTGCACTGCTTAGACTATGTGACCAGGTCAGGCCCATTTCTTCAGCCGTGCGTGGCGTGCCACCGCCCGGGGCGCTGTTTGGTGGAGGGCGCTATAATGGAGGGGGGAGCCGGAGCCGCGGGGAGGGCAGCCCGACCTCTCCCTCCCTCTCCTCTCCCGGGTGCCCTCCGTGCTCCCCCCTCAGATGCAGAGCGAGCAGCCGGGAAGCGCTGTTTACAACATACCTCCCTGGCTCCAAGCGCTGCTCTCTCGCCGCTGGTCTGTCTCCTCTCTCTGCATAGATGCTGATACACATGCTGCTAAACAGGAAGCCGCGTGTGTATCCGCATCTATGCAGAGAGAGGAGACAGACCAGCGGCGAGAGAGCAGCGCTTGGAGCCAGGGAGGTATGTTGTAAACAGCGCTTCCCGGCTGCTCGCTCTGCATCTGAGGGGGGAGCATGGAGGGCACCCGGGAGAAGAGAGGGAGGGAGAGGTCGGGCTGCCCTCCCCGCGGCTCCGGCTCCCCCCTCCATTATAGGGGACAGCTAGCTATCTAATCTATCCTGGGGGCACCTACCTAATCTAACCTACGCTGGGGGGCACCTACCTAATCTAACCTACGCTGGGGGGCAGCTACCTATCTAACCTATACTGGGGGCAACTATACTGGCTACCTATACTGGAGGCACCTACCTAGCTAACCTATAGCGTGGGCAACTATACCGGCTCACCTATGCCTGGCTACCTATACTGGGGTACCTATTCTTGGCTATCTATACTGGGGGGACCTATACTAAGTGCAACTAGACCTGGCAAAACTATACTGCGGGCACCCATACCTTGCTCGGGGGGGGGGGGGGGGCGCAATTTTTACACCCTCGCCCTGGGTGCATTTTAGCCTAGAAACTGCAATGGACCAGGTAAAATTATATAAACTTAACGGAAAAAACTGGTATACCACAACTTATACCATAAATACTATACTATACATACTATGTAATATACTAAACACCAATGCAGTACTATTGTAATACTCAGCAGTTTACACATCCTCAATTATGGGAGTTGAGGATCTGGACAACATTTGTAAAGAAGAGCCTAGAGCCTCAGCAGTACCAAAATCCACAGGGGATGTTTGAGTAGGACCGCGCTGTGATCTTGAAGTATTTGCCAGTGTTGGTTGCATATAAGGAATACAGTGGCCCGGATAGTTGTTGTAAGAAAATGGGGTTTGAGATGAGGATGTGGTGAAAGGATACATGGCACTATAGTTTGCAATTGGGTTTTGATTTGATGCTAATGATTGGTTGAGAGGTGGAGCATATTGCTGTGTGTCTGGTTGTCTTTGCAAAGGAACATCTGGCTGTAGGTAAAGATCAACAATTTTTAAAAAATCAATTTTTAACTTCCCCAAATTGTGTTTTGGTACTTTTCTAACATCCAATTCTAAGGACTGCATAAAATAGGATATGTCATCTTTAGGCCTCATAGCATTTTCTACACAAGTTGACACCTCTTTAATCATTTTTAAAACTTCCTCATTATTACTATCTGTGGTTTTTTTGGCAGCACCTCTGCTTCTTTTGGGTGGGTTCACAGGGGCACGAGCAGCTACAGAAACGGGTGAAGATGGGGGAGGAGTTATAGCTAGCGGAGAGAGACAATCCTCACCATGATCTTGATACACAGAGGAAGACTCTGATTGCTCCTCCACACCAACATCGCGTAGAGATTCACTTGCTGACTGTCCAGAAAACGAATCCTCAGGTTGTACAGAAGACTGACTGTCATGCTCTTCCTCCTCACGACGCACCGATCCCATGTTTCCAGAAGTACTATGGAAAACAAAAATAAAAAAAAAAAAAATTCGACCACATTCGCATGAAAGATGACATGACTATGGAGAAAGACATATTGATTAGGTGGTAATCGTTAAAATCACACTTACGCCCTGGTTTGCAGCGACGGAACAAGGAACATCAGGCTTTCAAACATCGGATGGAATTTGTATTTGGATGGAGCCTGCCCACTTTTGGAACCACGATGCACCTTCAAGTCTTTCTTGAATCTATCTCTCAAGGATTTCCACTTGGTTTTCACAATGTTCACTGTAAATACATTGAAACACCAATGTCAAAATTGTGCATAAATAGTACAACAATACAAATTCATACTTTCATCAGACATTACCACTCTCTTACCCCTTACCACACACCACCCTTCCAATAATAATAACAAAAAAAAAAAAAATCAAAAAAAATGCACTATACCAAATAAACCCCAAAAAGCTTTGGAAGACATGTGCAACAGCCTAGAGATAGCAAATGAAGCATGGTTGAACATGATGCACACAGTATAATAAGACAAATTTCCCCATTCTCAGGCCTAACAACCTTGCACAACAGTTCGGCTGGCTAGCTGGATTGCACAAAAAGATATACCAAGGCTCAAGTTTTAAAAAACAATAGAACATTACAAATACTCGTGCACAACGAAATAAGGAACCACAAAGTGTAAACTCACTCATTTTTTTCTTGGTGGCTGCAGACCGACGATGGTAATCAGGGAAAAAATACAGGCACACACTCTCCCATGCCCTGCTCTTCTGTATGTTGTTGCTGTACTCAGCGCTGCCTGTGTCCCATATAGCAGGCTTGTTCTGGATCAGGTCCACCAGTCTGCCCAGCTCCACAGTGTTCTCCAGAGACACCTGCGCCATCTCTCCTTCCTTCTGTGTCCTTAGCACTAGAGGATTATGGTCCATTTCCTGTCAACACCCTTCCCTATGAATTCTGGTCTATTTCCTGTCTATTTCCTGTCAACAAGATACCTCCAGAACGCCTACAACCTTCAACACAACCGTTCACGTGCTTTCGACGGCGATTGTATGCGTTTACCGCTGACGTTTGCCAAACGCAGCCGCCAATAGAAGTCTCATGAGGCGTCCGAAAGAACGTCATCAACCTCGACGCTGAAAAAAACTCCCAAAACCGCTGCCAGACGATACTAACATAAACGCTCTCATAGAAATCTATTACGAGCGGTTAAAACGCGTCGTTTAAACGACAGAAAATAACGATGGCAGACGTTCGTGTGAACCGGCCCTAACTGCTGACTTATTTTTCTCCTGTCTGTTGAGCAGAAATCAGTGCTCTGGGAAAATTACATAATTGGCATCATCACTGAGAGGGCATGGCTGCATACTTAATATCCTTCTATATGTAGAAATATTGAAACCAGGATAACAAAGGTAAAAATGGGTTTCCCCAATAATGAAGTATGATCTACTATGTAAACAAAATATGGGTAAAAGGCTGCGCATCCCTGACCTAATAGTTGAATGGGTAATCGCTGTGGTGTACACCGCCCCTCCTGGACTAAAATGCACGCCCGCATCCAAACAATGCAATACTGGCATAAATTTGTAACTACCAGGCTAGCAGCTCCCATTGTGCTTTCCTGTTTGCATGGTAAGTATTTAGTTATGTATATGTTTTGCATCTGTTTGATTACGGAGTGTGTATTTGAGCTGTAGAAGTGGTGCACATGAGGCGATAAGTCATTCAAATGCAGCCCATGTGGTGAGCGCTGGCTTTATTTTCTGATAATCTATGTATCATCAAAGTATCTCTTCATTCTCTGCATTTTCGGCTACTCCGTCTTTTTCACTTCCTGTCCCCAGACGCCTGTGTGACGTAATGTAGAGTATAGATACTAGGGTCAAAGTGCCCTTAATGTCTGTCCCCTGCATTACGCTAAACATGCGCCCAGGGACATGGAAGTGAAGAGGAGCAGTCGGCGGGTAGGAGCAGAGACCTAGACCAGCAGAAACTAGCACCATGTGAGAACCACAGGGGGGACTGGTAACCCAGTAGGCACACAGATTTTTAAAGATTTCATGCTGAAATCAATTGAAAATTTGTGTGCAGCGTGTGGAGGCAATTGAGCTTATAGATACCTTCTGTCTGATCAGATAATATTCAGAGAGGGATCTATCTGCTGGCCATTTCGGCCAGTGTGTGGCCACCTTTAAGGCAGCCATACACTGGTCGATGTGCCATCAGATCGACCAGCTGACAGATCCCTATCTGATCGAATCTGATCAGAGAGGGATCGTATGGCTGCCTTTCCTGCAAACAGATTGTGAATCGATTTCAGCCTGAAACCGATCACAATCTGTTGTGGTGGTGCTACCGCCGCTCCCCCCGCCGGTATACATTACCTGAGGCTGGCTCCCGGGCGTGATGTCCCCGTCATGTGGCACCTCCGGCTCCGGCATCCGCATAGAACTTAAGCTATCACACCAGTGACAGCGGAAGTTCAAATAGAGCGCCCTCTAGTTGTACTTCCGCTGTCACTGGCATGACAGCGGAAGTTATGCGAGGATGCCGGAGGCGCCATGACAGGAGCAGTGACGGACGGGATGCCCGGGAGCCAGCCTCAGGTAATGTATACCTGATCGGATCGGCCGCCGCTAGCGACGCGCTCCCTACCCGCGGGCGATCGAGGGTAATTTCCCGCACGGCGCGATCGACGGACCGATCCGATTTCGGGAGGAAATCGGATCGGCGGGTGCGTGTTGCGCGAACGATTGGCAGCAGATTCGATCCCAGTGATCGAATCTGCTGTCGAAACTGCCGCAAATCGGGCCAGTGTATGGCCACCTTTATTCTCCAAAAAGCTTTAAAACAAAAAAGAGGAGGAATTGCTAAGACATAGAGGGGAATTTTGTTTTGGGTTTTAGGTGTCACATTGGGGAAAAAAGGATTACAATGACATGAAAAGAATGAATATAATTTATTTATGGAAGAGGGGCCCCATTACACTTTGTAAGTGGATTAGGGGTTTGCTTTTACTTTGTAACCTGGATGAAGGTGGCTATCTAAATATCAGTTTAGTCCTTCATATTACCCTCGCCTACATAGACTTTTTTTTCCTCTACATAGGGTTGACTCCCTATACCTATTTACCTAGGAGGTGATGGACATCTGGTGGTCCCCTGATTATGGAAGTGGGGCTCTCAGATTCCACTATGTCTCTCCAGGAATTATCACCATATTTTCCTTCTATATACTTTTTTCGTCTTTAACCTACTTAACTGACAGACTGGCACTGCTGTAATCTGTGCTGAACTTGGCTGCTTGTCTTATTCATAGTTACATAGTTATTTTGGTTGAAAAAAGACGTACGTCCATCGAGTTTAACCAGTAAAAAGTACAACACCAGCCTGCTCCCTCACATATCCCTGTTGATCCAGAGGAAGGTGAAAAAACCCTTACAAGGCATGGTCCAATTAGCCCCTAAAGGGAAAAATTCCTTCCCGACTACAGATGGCAATCAGATAAAATCCCTGGATCAACATCATTAGGCATTACCTAGTAATTGTAGCCATGGATGTCTTTCAACGCAAGGAAAGCATCTAAGCCCCCTTTAAATGCAGGTATAGAGTTTGCCATAACGACTTCCTGTGGCAATGCATTCCACATCTTAATCACTCTTACTGTAAAGAACCCTTTCCTAAATAAATGGCTAAAACGTTTTTCCTCCATGCGCAGATCATGTCCTCTAGTCCTTTGAGAAGGCCTAGGGACAAAAAGCTCATCCGCCAAGCTATTATATTGCCCTCTGATGTGTTTATACATGTTAATTAGATCCCCTGTAAGGCGTCTTTTCTCTAGACTAAATAAACCCATTTTATCTAACCTTTCTTGATAAGTGAGACCTTCCATCCCACGTATCAATTTTGTTGCTCATCTCTGCATTTGCTCTAAAACTGCAATTTCTTTTTTGTAATGTGGTGCCCAGAACTGAATTCCATATTCCAGATGTGGCCTTACTAGAGAGTTAAACAGGGGCAATATTATGCTAGCATCTCGAGTTTTTATTTCCCTTTTAATGCATCCCAAAATTTTGTTAGCTTTAGCTGCAGCTGCTTAGCATTGAGTACGATTATTTAACTTGTTGTCAATGAGTACTCCTAAGTCCTTCTCCAAGTTTGATGTCCCCAACTGTATCCCATTTATTTTGTATGGTGCTAGACCATTAGTACGTCCAAAATGCATGACTTTACATTTGTCAACATTGAATTTCATCTGCCATGTATGTGCCCATATAGCCATCCCATCCAAATCCTGTTGCAATATGACACTATCTTCCTGAGAGTTGATTATTCTGCACAATTTTGTATCATCTGCAAAAATAGCAACATTGCTCACTACTGCATCTACTAGGTCATTAATAAATAAATTGAAGAGCACTGGACCCAGAACAGACCCCTGTGGGACCCCACTGCTAACAGTCTCCCATTTTGAGTACGATCCATTGACCACAACTCTTTGTTTTCTGTCCATTAGCCAGTTCCCTATCCATGAACACAGACTCTTCCCTAGTCCTTGCATCCTCAACTTTTGCACCAGACTTTTGTGGGGAACAGTGTCGAAGGCCTTTGCAAAGTCCAAGTATATCACATCTACAGCATTCCCAATATCCATATTAGCATTCACTACCTCATAAAAGCTGAGCATGTTAGTCAAACAGGACCTGTCTTTAGTAAACCCATGTTGATGCTGAGAAATAAGATTATTTTCTACTATGAAGTCATGTATAGTATCTCTTAGTAACCCCTCAAATAGTTTGCATACAACTGATGTTAAGCTTACAGGTCTATAATTTCCTGGATCTGATTTTTTGCCCTTCTTAAATAATCCCAATCCACTGGGACTCTGCCAGTTGCAAGAGAGTCCCAAAAGATAAGATAAAGGGGTTTATCTATAACTGAATTTAATTCCCTTAAGGTGGCCATACACTGGTCGATTTGCCATCAGATTCGACCAACAGACAGATCCCTATCTGATCGAATCTGATCAGAGAGTGATCGTATAGCTACCTTTACAGCAAACAGATTGTGAACCGATTTCAGCCTGAAACCGTTCACAATCTGTTGTGGTGGTGCTGCTGCTGCTGCTGCCCCCGCCCGCCTGCATACAACGCTCTACTGTTTAAACTTCCTGCCGGGCTAGAAGAAGTGAGGCATGCCGGACCTGGAGACCAGAGCGCAGACAGAGCAGCGGTGACCGGGAGACTGGAGTCGCGCCGGCGGAGCAGGTAATGTATGCGGGCTCTATTGCGTCGGGCACTCGAACGCTGCTAGCGATGCGCTCTTTACCCGCGGGCGATCGACGGTTATTTTCCGCACGGCGCGATCGATGGGATCGGATGAAATGGATCGAAATTCGGCGTGTAGCGTGAACGATTGGCAGCAGATTCGATCCCAGTGATCGAATCTGCTGTCGAAACGGGCGCAAATCGGGCCAGTGTATGGCCAGCTTTAGGACCTGAGGATGCATGCCATCCGGGCCAGGTGCCTTGTCTATTTTTAATTTATTTAGTCTTGCCTTCACTTCTTCCTGTGTTAAGTATTTAATATTGCAGTTAGAAGATTGAGACTCTTCCGCCTCTGTAGTTTTCAACAGTGCTGTTTCTTTTGTGAAGACAGAAGCAAAGAAAGCATTTATTAACTCTGCCTTACCTTGGTCATCCACCATTGAGTTCCCACCCTCATCCTTTAGGAGTCCTATACAGTCAACCTTTCTTTTTTTAGAGTTAATGTACTTGTAAAACTTTTTGGGTTAGATTTGATATCCTTAGCGATTTGTTTTTCAGCTTCAATCTTTGCCTGCCTAATTTCTTTTTTTACAATTTTTATTGCACTCCTTATAATTGCTTAGTGCAGCCTTGGTCCCCTCCTGTTTTAAGACCTTATAGGCATTCTTTTTCCTCTTAATTTTATCTTTAACCTTTCTATTCATCCATAGAGGCCTTTTTTTATTCCTAGATATTTTGTTTCTATATGGGATATACATACTACAATATTGATTGAGTATAAGTTTAAAAGCTTGCCATTTCCCTTCAGTGTCTTCCCCTTGTAGTACATTATCCCAGTTCACCAAACTTAGTGCCTGCCTAATTTGATTGAACTTTGCTTTTCTAAAATTCATAGTTTTAGTGGTCCCGCTGCCCCGTGGCCGATCAGTCACCAGATCAAACGTTATCATGTTGTGATCACTATTTCCCAAATGTTCTTGAACTTGCACATTTGATACATTATCTGGTCTATTAGACATGATCAGATCCAGTAACGCATTTCCCCTAGTTGGTTCAGTTACCATTTGAGTCAAGTAATTGTCCTGTAGTGCTGCCAGAAATCTGCTGCTTTTACCAGAATGGGTAGCCTCAATACTCCAGTCAATGTCTGGAAAGTTGAAGTCGCCCATAATTATGACCTCATTTTTACTTGCAGCTTTTTCAATCTGCTGTAGTAATCGCAGTTCTGCAGCTTCATTAATAAGAGGTGGCCTGTAGCATACCCCAATAGCAATTGGCAACTTTTATTTCCACCATGAATATTTACCCAAACTGACTCCACATCTTCGCAATCTTCCTCCATCTCATCGTTGAGGACAGCTGTAAGAGAATTCTTAACAAAGAGACAAACCCCTCCACCTTTTTTCCCTGTTCTATCCCTCCTAAACACATTGTATCCTTTTAAATTAGCTATCCAGTCATGGCTTTCATCCATCCATGTCTCGGTTATTCCCACAATATCATAGCCTTTGTCATTCAGAATGAACTCTAGTTTGTCTATTTTATTTGCAAGGCTCCGAGCATTGGTTACCATGCACTTTATATTTTTACCACCACATTTACCAATTTTGTTTACATGAAATGGGCTACTTGAATTTTTCCCAACCTCCTTAATCTTTACACTGTCCCCACCCCCCATAATGTTAGGTTCCCACTGTCTTTTTACCTCATCTTGTCTAGGTATTGAGACTTTATCCTCCCGCCTCCCCCCAGATCCTAGTTTAAAATCTCCTCCAACCGTTTAGCCATCTTCTCCCCCCAATGCAGCTGCACCCTCCCCATTAAGGTGCAGCCCATCCCTGCTGTAGAACCTGTAGCCGACTGCAAAGTCTGCCCAGTTCTCCAGGAACCCAAACCCTTCCTTCCTACACCAATTTCTCAGCCACTTATTTAACTCCCTAAGCTCCCTCTGTCTCTCAGATGTAGCACGTGGCACTGGCAGTATTTCAGAAAACACCACCTTGGAGGTCCTTGCTTTAAAGAGGAAGCGACACCCATGCTAACCAAAAAATAAAAAACACATATATAAGTAGATAATTACTAGTTCTACTTACATAACAGATGTATTGCGCTATCCACGTTATGATTTCTGTGTATTTTATAAAGGAAAAGCAGAAAATCCTTTCCCAGGCAGTGGCCATCTTGCTTAGATAATGCTGACATCATATCCACCCTGACTCTGGTTTTCCCCCCTCCCTCCTCTTGCTCATTGTTTATTCATTAGCTACCCTCCTCCCAGAGTCTTCAGACACTCCCACTGGGGTGTATACTAGGAACAGTACACTGTCTTATGTCATCATTGTGCGACTCAGTACAGCTGTGTTTACATCACAAAAGCAGGGTGATTTCAGAGCACACATTTTGTGTCTGCAGAGATCGGATTTCTGCTGTAGCTGCAGACAGGAAAAAGTAGCCAAAATGTTTCTAATGTTTGCAAAAGTTTATCTAATTTCTTGCATTACTGCTTGTTTTTTTTCTCTTTTTCAGAGAAAAAAAGGTACAGACCTGGCTACACTTAGGCCCGGTTCACATTAGCGGCTGCTATCCGGAATCGCCGTGCCGGAGCCGTGCCGGAGCCGGACCGCATGCGGACCGGACGAAACGGACGCACGGCATAGCAATGAAAGTCTATGCGACCGTTCACATGCGTCCGTTTCGTCCGGACCGGAGCCGGACCGGATCCGGACTCCGGCGTCCGTTCCAACATGCGCTATTTTTTGGTCCGGCTGGTCCGGCTGACGTATCCGGACCGGAGCCGGAATGTTGCATCCGGCCAATGGAAACCAATGAGAACCGGAGAGCGCACAACACACTGGCTATAAAAACCGGATGTTGTACCACACTTCCTATGCTGACTCTATGGTATGGTGGCCATTTTGGATGGGGACCACATGGCACCAGCGTTTACAGAGTGGAGCAGCAGTGACTTCATGCTGGAGCTCTTTGGCAGCAATATGGAGCAGGATCTGTCTGATAGCGAGGGGGTGAGGCCCTACACATCAGAAGACCTCATCCTACAGGTGCAGCAGGTACCAGCCCTGTGGGACAAGGGGGATGCGGACCACAGCAACATCAAAAAATGCAGAGGCCTGTGGAAAAAAATTGCCAAGCTGTATGTGGAGGACTTTGAGAACTTGAGCAAGAGACAGCAAGGCACAGAGGGTATGTTGACTAGAAGTTTTTTGGGGGGGGCTTGTGGTTTAAGCTTGTGATGTATTCAACTTTTGCTATGGATTTGTGTCACCCACGTGTTGCCCACCCACCCGTGGCCCACCCACCCGTGGCCCACCCACCTGTGGCCCACCCACCTGTACCCCACCTGTGATGTATCCCACCCACCTGTGATGTATCACACCCACCTGTACCCCACCTGTGATGTATCCCACCTGTGATGTATCCCACCCACCAGTACCCCACCTGTGATGTATCCCACCCACCTCTACCCCACCTGTGATGTATCCCACCCACCTGTACCCCACCTGTGATGTATCCCACCTGTGATGTATCCCACCCACCTGTACCCCACCTGTGCTGTATCCCACCCACCTGTGATGTATCACACCCACCTGTACCCCACCTGTGATGTATCCCACCTGTGATGTATCCCACCCACCAGTACCCCACCTGTGATGTATCCCACCCACCTCTACCCCACCTGTGATGTATCCCACCCACCTGTACCCCACCTGTGATGTATCCCACCTGTGATGTATCCCACCCACCAGTACCCCACCTGTGATGTATCCCACCCACCTCTACCCCACCTGTGATGTATCCCACCCACCTGTACCCCACCTGTGATGTATCCCACCCACCTGTACCCCACCTGTGCTGTATCCCACCCACCTGTGATGTATCCCACCCACCTGTACCCCACCTGTGCTGTATCCCACCCACCTGTGATGTATCACACCCACCTGTACCCCACCTGTGATGTATCCCACCCACCTGTACCCCACCTGTGATGTATCCCACCCACCTCTACCCCACCTGTGATGTATCCCACCAACCTCTACCCCACCTGTGATGTATCACACCCACCTGTACCCCACCTGTGATGTATCCCACCTGTGATGTATCCCACCCACCAGTACCCCACCTGTGATGTATCCCACCCACCTCTACCCCACCTGTGATGTATCCCACCTGTGATGTATCCCACCCACCTGTACCCCACCTGTGATGTATCCCACCCACCTGTACCCCACCTGTGATGTATCCCACCCACCTGTACCCCACCTGTGATGTATCCCACCCACCTGTACCCCACTTGTGATGTATCCCACCCACCTCTACCCCACCTGTGATGTATCCCACCTGTGATGTATCCCACCCACCTGTACCCCACCTGTGCTGTATCCCACCCACCTGTGCTGTATCCCACCCACCTGTGATGTATCCCACCCACCTGCGATGTACCCCACCTGTGCACATAAAACATACACAATGACCAATTATTATACATCAATTTATTGTAAAAAATTAATACATTTAAAATCACTCAAACTTGAAACTCCAAAATAAACACATTTCAACAAAACAAATTAAAAACCAAACATTCACCCTCGTCCAGGTGGTGTGGTAAAATAAAGTCTCAGTTGGTCCCTGTTCCGCAGTGACACTACCCTTGGCCTGGTTGCATACCTCCGCAGGGGCATTAGTGGAAGCACATTCGGGGGTTCCGGAGTCTCTCTTTCCTCCTGCCGCACAAAGTTGTGGAGGATGCATGCTGCCTTCACCACGACAACTGCGTTGCCCGGTTTCAGCAGCATGGGCGTGTGGAACACCCTCCACTTTGACACCAGGATCCCAAATGTGCACTCCACCATTCTCCTTGCACGGCTCAACCGAGCATTGAAGTGTAGCTGGCTGGCATCAAGTCCCCTGTCTGGGTACGGACGCATTACATGGTCGGACAGGGCGAAGGCCTCGTCCCCCACAAACACATAGGGGTAGGCCGGTGCCCTTGTCCCAGGCCAGGGTCTGTCACGGGGGAGACGCAGTCTGCCTTCCTCCATCAGCCGGCAAAGGGTCGTACGCTGGAAAATTCCAGAGTCATTGGAACTACCGTACGACCCCACATCCACGTACACAAACTTGTAGTCCGCATCTGCCACTGCCATTAGAACAATGCTGAAGTATTTTTTATAGTTGAAATAATGGCTGCCACTCCCCACGGGTTTCTGAATCCGGATGTGTTTCCCATCCAGTGCGCCAACACAATTAGGAAACTTGCACTCGGTCCAGAAGCCCTGGGCGATCTCCTCCCATTTCGTGGTGTCCGGCACAGGCATGTATCTGGCCCTCAGTCGCGTCCAAAGGATCCTCGAAGTCCTCACGACGATGCCTGCCACCGTGCTCTTCCCAATACGAAATGTGACATGTAGCGATGTATATGTTTGTCCAGTTGCGATGTACCTACAAGAGAAATAATCGAAATCAATTTTTCATGTCGTTACAGGAGAAAGGTACAAGACAAGGTGGCGCAATATACGGGATGCATATGTGAAATGGCTACGGAAGAAAAAACTTGCCGAACGAAGTGGCAGTGGCGGGGGAAGGCGACAAAAAGACTACCAATTTGCCAAGCAATTGTCTTTCATCAATGCAAGCCTGGAACCTAGACTGTAAGTACCACTACTGTGGGCAGGAACTGAGAGCTCATTACCATGACTTCGGCCATGTATTGCTATGGCCTCAATTCCCATGGCTAGCGAACTTTTCTCACAAGCTTTATCAAATGTTGGGTAGAAACTGGTGATAAAGTGATTGCTAGTGTTTGCTAGCTCTGTGAATTGACGCCACATGCTGTTTGGCACACCAATAAATATTTTTTTTATCTACAGGACTGAAGACAATTTGGAGCAAGAGGAACCGACCCAGGAGGCACGGTTCAGCAGTGAGGAGAGCTTGGTGGATGATGACGTCGCCGATGTAACCTATTGCCCCGAGGCGAGGAGTAGGAGGAGGGAGTCCTTAATCACAACTCCGTCCTTTGATGATGACTTGGCAGAAGAGAGCTTGGATGTTGAGGTTGCAGGACCGAGTGTGGAAGAAGCTGAACCTCCACAATCGACCGCTATGGAAGCTCCAGGGGAACAAGAACAAAGTGAGGAGCACCGAGAGACTGCAGCACAACCAGCGCGCAGGGCAACCCCGACACAGGCCAGAGGACAGAAGATGCTGCCACACCACCAGTGAGGACCACCACACCAGTGAGGCGTCGAGGTACCCTCCCCCCAACAAGGAGAGAGACAGAGTCCGAGATGTCCGGGGCTGTCTCCGGACTTCTCGGGATTCTTCAGAGCCACCAAACTCTCATAACCCGGCAGTTGCAAGATGAGGACAGGGGCCATATCATGGAGCAGTACAAGTCCCACATCACTACACTGCAATGTGAGCTCGACGCTGTACATGGGCACTACAGGGACGAGCTTAAAATGATGCATGAGATGCACAGAGGAGAAATCGACCAACTGCGTGCGCAGCATCATCAGTCGGTGGGCCAGCTGCAGAACATGATGCAGCAAATGCATCAACAAAGCAAGGAACTACTGAAATTGCAGGCACACCCGTGTTTGCACACTGTGATGTCTCTAATACCATATCTTGAAAAGGTGCCTTCACAAAACCTGATGGCGTGCCATTCCAATTTGCTGGAGGTGATTAAACAGCACATGGACACGCCATTATTGCAACCACCAATTTTTAGACCCCCACAACCAACAGCGGTGCCCACCTGGCAATCATCACAGATGTACACCGGCTACAGAGGCAGTCAATATGGGCCACCGCTGTCAGGGTCCAGCTCATCCACGACCAGCACCCAAGAGAGTCCAGATTTCCAGGCAGCAACTCCCACCTTTTCTAGTAGTGGTGCCGATACAATTTGAAAAAAAGTCAAATTGTTCCTGGACATGCTCCTCTGAATACCTCCGATCCTCGGAGGAAGGATACCATCACAGGGCTTTTTAACTTTTGGTTTTGCTGGACTTGAACTTTAGGGCCTGGTGTCCCCGAAAGACACTACCTGGGTCACAACCTTGTGCCTGTTGCACTGCACCTGTAGTCCTGCACCTGTGCCTTTGATTCCTCTTGTTCCTTACTTTGTTGATCCTAATCACTTGCACAAGACCCTTGGAGCCATGGGTGAAGGACACCTTGACTGGTCGGTGAGAGGCCTAGCCTTTTCACTGACCTGTGTCCTTCATCCATGGCTCAGAGGGTCATGTGCCAGTGGTTAGGTTTTTGAAGCACTTCAATTTTAGGGCCTGGTGTCCCCGAAAGACACTACCTGGGTCACAACCTTGTGCCTGTTGCACTGCACCTGTAGTCATGCACCTCTGCCATCGGTTCCTCTTGCTCCTCACTTTGTTCTTGTTCCTAACCACTTGCACAAGACCCTTGGAGCCATGGGTGAAGGACACCTTGACTGGTCGGTGAGAGGCCTAGCCTTTTCACTGACCTGTGTCCTTCATCCATGGCTCAGAGGGTCATGTGCCAGTGGTTAGGTTTTTGAAGCACTTCAATTTTAGGGCCTGGTGTCCCCGATAGACACTACCTGGGTCACAACCTTGTGCCTGTTGCACTGCACCTGTAGTCATGCACCTCTGCCATCGGTTCCTCTTGCTCCTCACTTTGTTCTTGTTCCTAACCACTTGCACAAGACCCTTGGAGCCATGGGTGAAGGACACCTTGACTGGTCGGTGAGAGGCCTAGCCTTTTCACTGACCTGTGTCCTTCATCCATGGCTCAGAGGGTCATGTGCCAGTGGTTAGGTTTTTGAAGCACTTCAATTTTAGGGCCTGGTGTCCCCGAAAGACACTACCTGGGTCACAACCTTGTGCCTGTTGCACTGCACCTGTAGTCATGCACCTCTGCCATCGGTTCCTCTTGCTCCTCACTTTGTTCTTGTTCCTAACCACTTGCACAAGACCCTTGGAGCCATGGATGAAGGACACCTTGACTGGTCGGTGAGAGGCCTAGCCTTTTCACTGACCTGTGTCCTTCATCCATGGCTCAGAGGGTCATGTGCCAGTGGTTAGGTTTTTGAAGCACTTCAATTTTAGGGCCTGGTGTCCCCGAAAGACACTACCTGGGTCACAACCTTGTGCCTGTTGCACTGCACCTGTAGTCATGCACCTCTGCCATCGGTTCCTCTTGCTCCTCACTTTGTTCTTGTTCCTAACCACTTGCACAAGACCCTTGGAGCCATGGGTGAAGGACACCTTGACTGGTCGGTGAGAGGCCTAGCCTTTTCACTGACCTGTGTCCTTCATCCATGGCTCAGAGGGTCATGTGCCAGTGGTTAGGTTTTTGAAGCACTTCAATTTTAGGGCCTGGTGTCCCCGAAAGACACTACCTGGGTCACAACCTTGTGCCTGTTGCACTGCACCTGTAGTCATGCACCTCTGCCATCGGTTCCTCTTGCTCCTCACTTTGTTCTTGTTCCTAACCACTTGCACAAGACCCTTGGAGCCATGGATGAAGGACACCTTGACTGGTCGGTGAGAGGCCTAGCCTTTTCACTGACCTGTGTCCTTCATCCATGGCTCAGAGGGTCATGTGCCAGTGGTTAGGTTTTTGAAGCACTTCAATTTTAGGGCCTGGTCTCCCCGAAAGACACTACCTGGGTCACAACCTTGTGCCTGTTGCACTGCACCTGTAGTCATGCACCTCTGCCATCGGTTCCTCTTGCTCCTCACTTTGTTCTTGTTCCTAACCACTTGCACAAGACCCTTGGAGCCATGGGTGAAGGACACCTTGACTGGTCGGTGAGAGGCCTAGCCTTTTCACTGACCTGTGTCCTTCATCCATGGCTCAGAGGGTCATGTGCCAGTGGTTAGGTTTTTGAAGCACTTCAATTTTAGGGCCTGGTGTCCCCGAAAGACACTACCTGGGTCACAACCTTGTGCCTGTTGCACTGCACCTGTAGTCATGCACCTCTGCCATCGGTTCCTCTTGCTCCTCACTTTGTTCTTGTTCCTAACCACTTGCACAAGACCCTTGGAGCCATGGGTGAAGGACACCTTGACTGGTCGGTGAGAGGCCTAGCCTTTTCACTGACCTGTGTCCTTCATCCATGGCTCAGAGGGTCATGTGCCAGTGGTTAGGTTTTTGAAGCACTTCAATTTTAGGGCCTGGTGTCCCCGAAAGACACTACCTGGGTCACAACCTTGTGCCTGTTGCACTGCACCTGTAGTCATGCACCTCTGCCATCGGTTCCTCTTGCTCCTCACTTTGTTCTTGTTCCTAACCACTTGCACAAGACCCTTGGAGCCATGGGTGAAGGACACCTTGACTGGTCGGTGAGAGGCCTAGCCTTTTCACTGACCTGTGTCCTTCATCCATGGCTCAGAGGGTCCTGTGCCAGTGGTTAGGTTTTTGAAGCACTTCAATTTATTAGGGCCTGGTGTCCCCGAAAGACACTTGGGCAGCTATGCCCTACAACTCTTCCAGCACAAAGTTGGTGGTTGGTGTTCCTTAAAACTGACCGGGCTATACCATAGATATGTTATTTTTTTGTCTTCCATGTTGGAAGAATGTTTCCATGTTGGAAAGTGGTTGTTTTTGCAATAAAAAAATTTGTTTTTACATACCTCAGTGTGATGAGTAGTTGTTCTTGTGGTGTGACTGCTCTCCTGAACGTGGTATCCTTCTTCCTAAGGTCATCCTTCACCATCTCCAAAAGGGTATCAAACCTGTCAGGAGATGTAAAGGAAGAAGCTGTAAAGTATGTTGTGGGACAAGGTGTTGGGTGGAGGATGGGGGAGGTGTGTTTACAGAGGTTTGGGAGTGTTGTGGAGGGTGGGGGTGTAGTGTATAGCTAGGTATACAGGGGTGTGGGGGTCAGGGTGGTGTGTTTAGCTAGGTATACAGGGATGAGGTGTTGTGGGGGTGAGGGTGGGGTGTTTAGGAATGGTGGGGGTTGGTGTATTTAGGCCTATATACTTACAGGGGAATAGACATCCGAGTGTAGCTGTAGAACTTCTGTGGGTGTCGTCTGAGGTCCCGGTAGAGGGCCTGGAACTCTCCCTTCCTCTGCCTCCTGGCTAGTAGAGGGTGCACCCACCATCTCCTGCGAGGAGCACGCCTTCTCCCCACATAGTAGTAGGTAAACAACAGGAAGGAGAGAATTCCCAGGTAATAAGCGTAAAAAATGACTGGATCCATGGTCCCAACTGCAGTCTCTGTATCCAAGGATGGTCTCCACACGTCCAGCTGTCTCCAACAATGACCCCAGAGCTTCTGCTGACCTCCCAGAACCCCAGGTATTTATACAGGTTGTTATCTCTTTAAGAATCCGGATCCGGACCGCAACCGTGTTCATACCGCACGAAAACCGTATGCAACCGGACCGGATCCGGACCGGATCCGGACAGGAACCGTACGGTTCAGGTCCGATCCGGCTCCGGTGCGGTCCGGACATCCGGTGCGGTTTTTGCAAAACCGCAAGTGTGAACGGGGCCTTATACTAGCGGGGGTACAGACCTGGCTACACTTATGCTAGCGGGGGTACAGACCTGGCTACACTTATGCTAGTGGGGGTACAGACCTGGCTACACTTATACTAGTGGGGGTACAGACCTGGCTACACTTATACTAGTGGGGGGTACAGACCTGTCTACACATACTATTGGGGGGGAACAGACCTGGCTACACTTATACTAGTTGGGGAACAGACCTGGCTACACTTATACTAGTGGGGGTACAGACCTGGCTACACTTATACTAGTGGGGGTACAGACCTGGCTACACTTATACTAGTGGGGGGGGGGGTACAGACCTGGCTACACTTATACTACTGGGGGTACAGACCTGGCTGCACTTATACTAGTGGGGGTACAGACCTGGCTACACTTATACTAGTGGGGGTACAGACCTGGCTACGCTTATACTAGTTGGGGTACAGACCTGGCTACACATACTATTGGGGGGGGGAACAGACCTGGCTACACTTATACTAGTGGGGGTACAGACCTGGCTACACTTATACTAGTGGGGGTACAGATCTGGCTACACTTATACTGGGGGGGTACAGACCTGGCTACACTTATACTAGTGGGGGTACAGACCTGGCTACACTTATACTAGTGGGGGCGTACAGACCTGGCTACACTTATACTAGTGGGGGCACAGACCTGGCTACACTTATACTAGTGGGGGCACAGACCTGGCTACACTTATACTAGTGGGGGCACAGACCTGGCTACACTTATACTAGTGGGGGAACAGACCTGGCTACACTTATACTAGTGGGGGTACAGACCTGGCTACACATACTATTGGGGGGGGGGGGAACAGACCTGGCTACACTTATACTAGTGGGGGTACAGACCTGGCTACACTTATACTGGGGGGGGTACAGACCTGGCTACACTTATACTAGTGGGGGGACAGACCAGGCTACGCTTATACTAGTGGGGGGGTACAGACCTGGCTACACTTATACTAGTGGGGGTACAGACCTGGCTACACTTATACTAGTGGGGGGACAGACCAGGCTACACTTATACTAGTGGGGGGGTACAGACCTGGCTACACTTATACTAGTGGGGGTACAGACCTGGCTACACTTATACTAGTGGGGGAACAGACCTGGCTACACTTATACTAGGGGGGGTACAGACCTGGCTACACTTATACTAGTGGGGGTACAGACCTGGCAACGCTTATACTAGTGGGGGTACAGACCTGGCTACACTTATACTAGGGGGGGGGGAACAGACCTGGCTACACTTATACTAGTGGGGGTACAGACCTGGCTACACTTATACTAGTGGGGGAACAGACCTGGCTACACTTATACTAGTGGGGGTACAGACCTGGCTACGCTTATACTAGTGGGGGGTACAGACCTGGCTACACTTATACTAGTGGGGGGGGGAGGGGTACACACCTGGCTACACTTATACTAGTGGGGGGGTACAGACCTGGCTACACTTATACTAGTGGGGGAACAGACCTGTCTACACTTATACTAGGGGGGAGGGGGGGTACAGACCTGGCTACACTTATACTAGTGGGGGTACAGACCTGGCTACACTTATACTAGTGGGGGGGTACAGACCTGGCTACACTTATACTAGTGGGGGCACAGACCTGGCTACACTTATACTAGTGGGGGTACAGACCTGGCTACACTTATACTAGTGGGGGAACAGACCAGGCTACGCTTATACTAGTGGGGGGGTACAGACATGGCTACACTTATACTAGTGGGGGTACAGACCTGGCTACACTTATACTAGTGGGGGAACAGACCTGGCTACACTTATACTAGGGGGGTACAGACCTGGCTACACTTATACTAGTGGGGGTACAGACCTGGCAACGCTTATACTAGTGGGGGTACAGACCTGGCTACACTTATACTAGCGGGGGTACAGACCTGGCTGCACTTATACTAGTGGGGGTACAGACCTGACTACACATACTATTGGGGGGGGGGAACAGACCTGGCTACACTTATACTAGTGGGTGTACAGACCTGGCTACACTTATACTAGGGGGGGTACAGACCTGGCTACACTTATACTAGTGGGGGTACAGACCTGGCTACACATACTATTGGGGGAACAGACCTGGCTACACTTATACTAGTGGGGGTACAGACCTGGCTACGATTATACTAGGGGGGGGGTACAGACCTGGCTACGCTTATACTAGGGGGGGGGTACAGACCTGGCTACGCTTATACTAGTGGGGTGGGGGTACAGACCTGGCTACGCTTATACTAGTGGGGGTACAGACCTGGCTACGCTTATACTAGTGGGGGTACAGACCTGGCTACGCTTATACTAGGGGGGGGTACAGACCTGGCTACACTTATACTAGTTTGGGTACAGACCTGGCTACGCTTATACTAGGGGGGGGGGGGTACAGACCTGGCTACACTTATACTAGTGGGGGTACAGACCTGGCTACGCTTATACTAGTGGGGGTACAGACCTGGCTGCACATACTATTGGGGGAACAGACCTGGCTACACTTATACTAGTGGGGGTACAGGCCTGGATACACTTATACTAGTGGGGGAACAGACCTGGCTACGCTTATACTAGTGGGGGTACAGACCTGGCTATGCTTATACTAGGGGGGGGGTACAGACCTGGCTACACATACTGTTGGGGGAACAGACCTGGCTACACTTATACTAGTGGGGGTACAGAAACAGAAGGTGCAGGAACCTTCAGTTATAGTTAGCCAGGTATAGTGTAGTTAGGTGCAGGAACCTTCAGTATAGTTAGCCAGGTATAGTGTAGTTAGGTGCAGGAACCTTCAGTATAGTTAGCCAGGTATAGTGTAGTTAGGGACAGGAACCTTCAGTATAGTTAGCCAGGTATAGTGTAGTTAGGTGCAGGAACCTTCAGTATAGTTAGCCAGGTATACTGTAGTTAGGTGCAGGAACCTTCAGTATAGTTAGCCAGGTATAGTGTAGTTAGGTGTGGGTGCCTTCAGTATAGTTAGCCAGGTATAGTGTAGTTAGGTGCAGGAACCTTCAGTATAGTTAGCCAGGTATAGTGTAGTTAGGTGTGGGTGCCTTCAGTATAGTTAGCCAGGTATAGTGTAGTTAGGTGCAGGGACCTTCAGTATAGTTAGCCAGGTATAGTGTAGGTAGATTCTGACAGCCGCAAAATGTTACATGACGCAATCTACCAAATAGGCGGTCGCGATCTACCGGTAGATCGCAAACAACCTATTGGGCACCCCTGGTGTAGCCAGTAGGAGGCCGCAGCATAGGTAGCCAGGGATAGGTGTAGCCAGTAGTAGGTGGCCGCAGCATAGGTAGCCAGGGATAGGTGTAGCCAGTAGTAGGTGGCCACAGCATAGGTAGACAGGGATAGGTGTAGCCAGTAATAGGTGGCCGGAGCATAGGTAGACAG